>NW_024543089.1:25365000-25562500 GCF_018167655.1 Microtus oregoni
CCTCCTTTTTACACTTACATTCCATGCCTTCTTTATCTCATTAAGAAAATAGACAGGCAAAAAAAGAAAGAAAGAAATAAAGAAAGAAAGAAAGAAAGAATGAAAGAAAGAAAAATGGCAAAACAAAAGGAACAAATAAAATAGAAACACTAAACAGAAACAAAAAATAACAGAACATGCATGTGCATGTTCACACACGCACGCATGCGCACATACACAAACACGCACACATGCACAAACCCCATACAATGCAAAATTGGAAATTATAGTATACAAGAAAATATGAGTTCAGTTTAAAAAGATAGACAAAGCAACATGAAACAAAAAAATCTTTAAAAAATACAATTAAATTTATTTTGTGTTGATTATCTACTGCTGGACATAGGGCTATAGGGCCTTCCCATAAGTGTAGTTTAAGTGCACAGCAAGATTCTGTTGAAGAATACTAATTTTTCCTCTACAAATAGTTGTTAATTGAAGATAGCTTTTTGACTGGGCATGGGAGGCTTCCCTTCTCCTTCTCAGTTCCGGCAAAGTATCTGAGCTGGCCCAGTGCATGCTGCCATAATCTCGACTGAGACTCTCTTTTTTATTATTATTATTTAATTGAAATTTTACATTCCAATCTCAATTCCCAATCCCTTACCTCTTCACACTCCCTCAGTCTTCACTCTTCAGAGAGGGTAAGGCTTCCCGTGGGGAGACAAAAAAGTCTAGCTTATCACTTTGAGGCAGGATCAAGATGTTCTCTGCTATATCTAGACTGAAAAAGGTATCACTCCAAAGAGAATGAGCACCAAAAAGCCAATTCAACCAGTAGGGATAAATCCTGGCCCCACTGCCAGTGGCCCCTTCGACTGTCCCAGACATACAATTGTCACCCACATTCAGGAACCTACTTTGATCTATGCTAGTCCTGTTCTGTCAGTCTTGAGTCAAGGAGCTCATATTAGCTCAGGTAAGCTGTTTCAGTGAGTACCCCCATCATGAGACATTCTTGAACACACCCTGTACCCTGAGCTCCTTCCTGCCTAGACTTTCTTCCTCTGTTGTTTTCCTTCATAGGTGTGCTAGTTTGTTTATTCTGTTATATCAAAATACCACTGACTGGGAAGTTGGTAAACAGTAGCATTCATTTCTCTCAGCCCTGGAGACAAGGAAACTCAATGTGAAAGTCCCATCTTTTGGAGTCTAGTACAGTTTCTGAGAGGCAGAAGAGGGAATGCAGTGTCTTTACATGAAAGAAAAAAGAATGACATTCAAAGAGGCCTAAGTTAATTCTCCACAGTCTGTGATAACACAAAATATATATGACTCAATGTCTTTGAAAACCTCTCCTCTCTTACCACTAAAACATCTCAATACACAGGCGTAGAATCTGTATTTTAAAGTGAAAACCCTGGGGTTTTTCTAACCTCAGTGTCAATGCTTCCCAGGCATTTCTATAAAACATGTAATAGCAAGTCTTACTGGCTCTATTTGATTCTTTTAAACATATATATCACCCTTTGAAATTATAGTATGATTATATAATTTTAATTTCTTTCACTTCTTTCCTTCACTCCTAAATACCACTTTATCTGTAAAATTCATGGCCTTTTTAAAAATTGTTACATATTTACGTAAGTGAATATGTATGTTTGTGTGTAAGCATGTGTGTGTGTATGTATTGTAGGAGGCTGCTTATTTGTTTCTAGCTGCCCAGACTCGAAATAACCAATCAGAAACTATATTATTTAAAATACTGCTTGGTCAGTCACTTAAGCACTTAACACTAGCTAACTCATATCTTTCGTTAACCCATTTCTATTAATCTCTGTATTGCCATGTGGCTGTGGCTTACTGTGTAAAATTACGTCTGGCATCCAGCATCTGTCTCCAGTGGGACTACATGGCTTCTCCTTGACTCTGCCTACTCTCTCTATATATCTCTTCCAGCCTGGCTATATTCTGTTTAGCCACTGGCTGAAAGCACTTCTTTATTCCTTAACCAATAAAGCAACACATATACAGAAGGACTTCCCACACCATTTCCCCTTTTCTGTTTAGAGGAAAGATTTATTTTACCATAGTAAAATTACATATAACGAAACAGGTGTCAAGCATGAACTACAGTTACAATATTTATATCTACTTTATCTTTTATTCCACCTAAGGAAAATTGTGACTTTAACTATCCATTCTTCAACTCCATAAAAGACTCCAGAAGGTTATAATATTACATAAGTAAACAGGAACTGCATTGTAAGCAACTTGCAAAACTCTAGAATTGACAGAGACATCTCATTACCTGGACAGTCACCAAAGGTCTACTGTAACATTGTGGGCACCCATCTTCAGCCTACTGATCCATAGTATTTGGCAGACCTATCCATGAACCAAAAAATTTCAAAGACAGTTCCACCTATATTGGCAGTTTATCAATAACTTTCCTCTGTGTCCTAAGAAGGGCTGGTGGACTCTTTCATAAATCAGGAATGCCACAGGACTGTCTCACCTTCGTTATACAGCTTTAGTAGTCATTTTTCCATGGGTCCTGCCAGTCTAGTCTAGCAGTTCAGGCAAGAGCAAACTCCATAAAGAGCCTCTTCAATGCCCATTATCCTCTTGAAATAGATTGGTACTGTCAGGAGCAGATGTGCCTCATTGACATTCTTACAACATTTTAAATTCCACATTATGAAGGTCTCTGAAAGATTTGAAGAATACTTATCTAAATGAAATATCTTCATATATCTAGAAAACATAACTAACATGATTATACACTTGACTATTATAGATGATTATCTATTAACCTATATTTCTTAATTATACATTATATTTTTTAATGAGTTGCACAAACACAATACCTTAATCAAGAGCAGAAATATACATATTACAAAATCAACCTTAAAATTGTATCAGTAAACCAAGATCCATACTAATGCAAATCTCTATAGCATATCCCCTTGAAATGTAAACAAACTTTTATAAACAATATTTGGGAATTTGGGCTTAGTTCTCTCCAAACTACTCCCTGCTGTTTATTGGGTAACATAATTTTTGGGGTGTAACAGAGATCAAGACCTTTTAGAAGGTCTTGGTCCACTAAACCACAATATTCTAGAAGGATTCCACAGGTTTTCATCCTCTGTGTAAACAAAAGAAGAGCCTCTTTTCCAAAGCAATAAATCCTTAAACTGAAATTTTGAAGTCATGAAACCTTTAAAATATATATGTTTGTTTATCTTAGGAGCCCATACAATGAAATTTCTCTCTGTACTTAGCTCCTTCACAGTCAAAAATTCAAGGAAAACTCAATAATATACATAATCCAGACTTTCTGTGTATATTTCATTTTATGTGGCTTATTTTTCTTACTCTATTAATTTTTCTATGAGTTTAATATTTGTTTTATTATCTTTACTCCTTTAATTTATGACTGTGTGTACTCTTTCATATCACATTTACTGTTTGATTACTCTTTGTCTTCTCTCTCTCAAGCCTATGTACATTTTTTAAATGCACTGTGACTTCTTTAGAGGTCTTTTATGTCTGAATCTGTCCTATTGTGTAGTTGCAATCCTTTTCTGTCCAGAAGCACTTCTTAAAATGCTAAGCAATGGCATAGCCATTGGCTTAAAGCAACTTCTTTATTCATTAGCTAATAGAAATTATATATATATATATATATATATATATATTTATTTATATATATATATATCCAAGGACTTCCCACACCACATATGTTTATATATTTCTGCTCAGAATATATATGACAAGTCATCATGTACATACACACATATATATGCATACATACTCTGATTAATCCATATAATGTTACCAGAATATATATAATCTCATTTGATATCAGAAAACCAACTGGATAATATCCCTGAGGAGTACTATTTCTTCTGATCTCAGTATTACTTAGTTGCCTATAGTAGTTCTTTGTAGATAAAACCCCAAGTTCTTCCCTACTTCCATGGTGTCCATTGGCATCATCATTGCCCAGGTCTTGTTTAGGCAGCCATATTGATGATACTTCACAAGTATAGGCGTGGAGACACAATATCACAACATACCTCCTGTTTCTCTGGCTCCTACATCTACCCTCCCCCTCATCTTCCATGATACCTGAGCCTTAGGTGCAGAAGTTTGCATAATAGATGCACCACTTGGGACAGGACAAAGACCACAGAATTTCTTGTACTCTGAACTTAGGTTGTGACTTTCTGCAAAGGTCACTGCTACAAAGAGATTTCCTTGATGAGAGATGAGAACTACACTTATCTATGCATTTAATATAAATATGTAGAATGTAGTTAGAAATTATGCTAGTTTAGTAAAGTGGATAATGGAGGTTTACCTTCAAGATATATAACTTCCTAGCCTCCTAAATACATGTGTAGGTTTCTAGTATCAAGTCTGAATTCACTCTTGCTGTGTACATCTTATTGCCACTTAGTGAGCTGTTGATTAAAAGTAACATATGCATGATACTAATATATCCATAGATATATCAAGCTATGAGTGCCATTGTTGTAAATCACAGGCATTTTAGCTGGGTAGGACTGTTTTACTTCCATCCCATGGAAGATTACATCTGACCTTGTGGTACCTTAAAAGCTAATACTTCCTGAGGATTCAGATCAGGTCCTCTGCATCATGTATCTAAAGTTCATGGTGTCTTCATCAATAGGGATTTATCCTCTACCCCTGAGAGGCAAACAAGGACAATAGGAATATATTATAATGTTTTGGTAGTCTCTCCGACAATCGTGACTAAGAACTCACAAAATGACTTTTTCTGTCTGGTGTTGTGGTTCTTGTTAGATGGTCTATGGCTCTTGAAAAGAATATTGTTAGCACAGATGGTAAATTTTCATTTAAATTATAGGTGCATATGCATCCACAGATTTATATGCATTATACATGATTAAGGCAGGTAGATAATGATATGATGCCTGATCTTTGTTTGAGAACCTTATTGTTATTTTACCCTTACTCTTCCTTCCTCCATATTTATCTCCCTCTCCCTCCATAATTAAAGACCCCCCCTTTCACATTTATTCATTTTAGCTTCCTGGTTTCTGAAGTCGCACTAAATTAAATACTTAAAATCTGGTGAACTGGAACTAGGAACTTCCGATAAAAGAGAATATAATGTTTGACTCTCTGGACCTGGAATACCTCGCCATATGATCCTTTCTATTTCTATCTGTTTACCTGAAATTTTTAAAATTTCATTTTTCTCCAGAGTCAAATAGTATTATACACTCGATATGTACTGATTTTCATTATCTTCTCAAAGTTGAGGAATATTTTGGTTGATTCAGTTTCCTAGCTATCATGAATAAAGGAGAAATGAATGTGGCTAAGTAAGCATCTATGGAGTAGATTGACAACTATTTTGGGCAAGTATATAACAGTGATACTGGGACATAGGGGAGTTTTACTTTTGACTCTTTGAGCGTGCTCTTTAATGATTTCCAGAGTGTCAGGACCGGTTTGCTGTCTCACCAACAGTAAAGATGGGTTCCATTTTTTTTTAATTTTTCTTCTCTAGCATTTGTTTTGGATTATTTTGTTGATTTTGACATTCTGACTTAGGTAGGAAGAAATCTCAAAGTAGTAATTTCTTAGCTATTGTTATTATTCTTTTGAGGACTCTTTGTTAAGCTCCCAGGCCCATTTTTTTTTTTTTTGGAATGGGCCATTTAATTTTATGACTTTGTTTTTTGAGATGTTTTTTATATATACTGGATATTATTCCTCTTTCAGATGGTACTCTTTCCTGTTCTGTTTGCTTTCTCTTCACCCAGTTGTTTCTTTAGCTGTGTAGACTATTTCTTATTTTAGGCCTTCCTGTTGGTCAGTAGTTGGCTCTAACTCAGGACAAATGAAGTCCTATTTAGAAAGCCCTCTCCTATTCCTGCATCCTCTAGGGTACTGCCTGTGCTATCTCTAGAAGGTTCAGAGTTTCAGGTCTCAATGATTTCTTTATCATTTTGTGTTTTGTGCAATGGGATAGATACAAGTCAAATTTCATTCTTCTGCATGTTGCCATCCTGTCACCAAGAACTCTCCTAAACATTCCCCTACTCTAGTTCTGACATCTCCAACATTTTTTCCAGTAAGCAACCAGTCTGGCATACCCTGTCAAGTTTAAGTTTGTAGTTCTTCCTCAGGAGAGTCACAAACTCAAAAGCCTGAGGAGCCTGCAAGCTTATATAAACCTATATATAAACACATGAAGCAAGTAACGACTGTGGTGGCACATAAAAGGCACATTTACTTCCTCCAAATACAACTCATGTGCAAGACACAATAAATCTAATGCGAGTTCCTGATATTTTTCATGAGAACCCTAATATGAATTTGTGAGAATTATTCATACATTTAACATATGACAAACACCTGACAAAGCAGATAATGCATCCATGGGCTGATATGGACCTATACCTGTGCTTTGATTTCTAGCATACAGAATACATTGGATTATTGGCACATGAGATCCTCCTTGAACAAAATATTACTTTTCTCTTGTTTCTTACAGATCCACACTATATTATATCTAATGTCATACAATTATTACAAACTATATATAGTATTCAGATAATGACATTTTTATATTCCATAACACAATGGGCCTTTCTGTTGCTCTGTTTAGAATCTTAACCAATATATGTCATTCCTCAGACCCCTTTTCTCCAATATTGGATGAAGGGATTTTTCTTGTACTATAAGAAAAAAAAAAACATTTTAAATTCTGATCTTAAAGTTTTCACAACATTGAGCATCTTAAAAGTAAATACCTTTACTTTATTTCCCATCACTATGCTGCACTGATAGCATCTTGAAAAGAAATCATGCCTTGAGAACCACTGTGGTCATATTGCATATAGTAATAAGAATACACATAATTTTCAGCTGTATTGCTACAATATAATATCATTTGATAATATAATAAAGGGTAATATGCCTGTCTTTTCTCTTATAGGGAAAACTGTCAATTTCCTTCATGTCAATAAAACTAGTTAATGTTTTAGTTATGTGTGTTGGATCATTGGCTATGCTGATCTCTGCTAGAACCAGTTCATTTTCACAGACTTTTGTGGACTTATTTCATTGGTCTCAATGCTCCCATTTTTCTTCATGGAACTAAGTTGTTTAAGTAGATGCTTGAACCAGAGCTTAGCTATAAAATTTTAATAAGAAAAATGCCAAAGCTTTTCTGATCCTCTCTACTCTCTTACTGTGTACAAATAACGTCAGCATGCCTACTAAAATGGACCTTCTTATGGGGCATCTGGGATGTACATTCTATTGACCCAAAGGATCTAGATACAACTTGGGAAAAGAAGTAGTAGACTTAAACACACCATAAAATAAAGATTTTAGAAGTTTATAAACATATACTCTCTGAAATTCTCTGGGAAATATTGCTTAGAAGTTGGCAGACAAGAGACTTATTTGAATCATTTTTTTTTAATTCAATCTAGGTGGGCTATCATCTTTCCTCTATGAAAAAAAGATGTTTATTTTCTACGGAAATTAGAAACAATAAAAAATAAAATAAGCTTCCTAAAAGCATATATTATTTATCTTCAACAAACATACATACCTTCTATATTTATTCTAGATAACTTCAGCTAATGCCAATTGAGCATTTCCTCTGTGGAAAACCAATTTCCAATTATCTAAATCTCACAACAGCTTTTTGAGAGGTCCGCTAAGACTTGAGGTTTAGTGTGATTGACCATCTCAACTCAGTTAGCAAATGCTCAGCAAGCAGAATGGGAGTCAAAATTGACCCCATACTGTTTATTCCCAAACACTAGCCTTTGAACTATCTGTGTAATAAAGCAGCTGACAATGAAATCTAAAAGATAATAGTTAAATGCTCTGTGGAATTAAAATATTGGGTCATCACCATTTTGCCACTTTTCTATATGTATAATGTTACTGGTTAGCTCAACTAGTAACACGTTCAATGTAATCCTTTGATTGCTGCTGCCATTAGAGAGGAAAAGGCAGTTACCCTTGATTTCATCTCAGTGAACTTTATTTCAATAGTATGGGATCTGTCTGACATATGGTGAACACTTCAAGCGAGCATGCTTTCTGGAACATGCAACAAATAATGTAATTTGGAAGCACTGAACACCACAAAGAAAAAGTAGGGCTCTTGAGCTCTTTTCTGACAGATTTCCATCCGTGATTTATGGAAGCGTGTTAAGTTGGGATTCTTATCTGAAGCCAAAGAAAAACACTCACATTTTTGAAGTCCATCACCCTCAATGATGGAAGACAAAGCCTCGAAATGTTTGCTGAAATCAAGCATGAGAGAACAGAGAATGTCATGTACTATCAAGAACTTACTGACTTTCATATGGTTCCCATTTATTCTTATACATGGCAAATCTAAAGCCTTGGGAAGAAGCCAATACAAATTGTTATAGATAACACTATCTGAATTTAACTGCATAGGTATGCTCTGTATCATAAATATATATTTCATATCAGCAACTCAACAGTAGAAGAGTTGAAAAAGATGCTGGTCAAAATTCATATGCATATGTTCCTTCAGAGAATGTTCAATTTGCCAATATCATTATTATTTTTGGCTCATGCTTTAACATACATTTTGTTTCATGTTTCTGAGTATACTATAAATCCTATTATTGAAATAAAGTTACAATAATATTTTAGATTAACAAATATGTTTATATACATATGTGTGTGTTTATGCATGTGTGCAAAGGTAGAGGGCAAAGGAGAACTTGTAGCAGTCAATTTAATGTTTATTTCTACTGTGTGAGTCACAGGGATTGATTTCTGGTCTCTAGACTTGGTGGTATTATCCTTTACCCACATCACAAGCCAAAATTGAATTTTAATAAATGGAAGGTTAGTATTTGCATATATAATCTAAATGATTGTTTTAATATTTTAAGTCATTAAAAAAATCTTACAGGAAAGTTATTTTCATTTATTTAATTAGTTCAGTGTAAATCATTATTTGTGTATGGGAGTTTAATTTGTTACTATTATTAATGCAATTATTCATGTGATAATGGTGGTACTTTAATTGATTACCCAATAGAAGACTTACCAGTGATAAGTAATTGCTTTTAAATAAGATAAAATTGAATTATTGCAATTAACTAATGGGTCACTGGTCTTTCTTGTGCATAACTTGAGATTGCGTTCTCCTCAGCCCCTTGTTCTCTTAAATGTTTAGAAAGAACTGTTAGCAAACAGCAGATTTTTCCAAGGTTTGAAAAATTGAATAAGCACATAGTTTGTTAAATGACACATATTTTTAAAACACTGTTATGATAGATGACAGCAAATAAAATTATATAATTTCCTGCTATGAAGGGAAAAATAAGTATATGGTAAAGGACTAACTAATGCTTGAGGGATTGGTAAAAGCCAAACCAAGGATAACATTTAAAAACTCAGAGAAGTGTTTCCTACTCAGAAGGGGTGTATATGATTGGGATCTAAAACTATAAAAGGAGTTGTGCATTTGATTTTGTTAGTTACCACGTTTTCATAATATCACTTCATGATTTTGAAAGTAAAATGCTAACAGTCATGTTTTCTGTTGGTCAAGGCTTCCCTGAGGGAGAAGCTTTTTCTCTACTCCATGTAGCTTGGTTTTCAGAAGGAAAACTCATCGTTGTATTGGAACATCTTGTATTTCATTCATCCACATATCTGTTTATCTTACTTGGCTGTCACCTATGGACATAACTGGACTACTAGCTGAGATAAACAGGCATGTTTTCACTTTCTGGTCTGGGCTTCTTCACAAAATAGTGTTTGGTTTCAAGTAAAACCGTCAATTGTGATGGGAGGAGAGAAGAGAGAAAACTATCAAGAACCATCGTGAGTCAGATTTTACACAGTTTCCAAGCCATCAAGTTAGCCTGCCACCCTTCCAGGATTGCTGGCAGAAGATTTGAGGTTTTGGGTCAGAGACAAAAAGCTTGGCTTTCACTGTAGAAGCAGTATCCAGAGTGTCATCATTTTCATGCTCTGTTTCCCCAGTTTGCACAATTATGAATGAGCCAAATCATGCCTACATATGTAACAGACTATGTTGAAAGTTAAAAAGCCCACATATAAAAGGCCTCAATATTTTACAAAGAACTGAAAGCAATCTTGCCTATCACTTGTCACAGCATGTAAATAAACCTACCAACTGCTTCAGCAGAAGATATTTAAATTTCAATTTATTCACTACAAAAACATTCTTGAAAAGGTAACATGTTCAATTGTTATTATGTAGATTGCTTTTGTTTGGATTTTATATCCTCTTATTTTCTTGAATTGACATACTACTTTCTGTTGTTACTCTTTCATTTTTCTCTCATTTGCACTAATTACTTGAGAAATTCCTACTGTATATTTTGATCATATTCAACCTGTTTTCCCACCTCCTTCTAGATCTCCCTAACGTTTCCTACTCACCCAACCTTGTGTTTACATTTATTTTAATTCCTTCAAGTCCAATTTGCTCTGCTTTTATATTTTGAGTTGTGTTGGCTTCCATGGGAGCTTGGTATACTTACCAGGATCTGCTGTCTTCAAAAAGCTGCCCGGATGTTTCTGGAAGGCATTGTTTCCTTATAGTCATCCATTGCCTCTGGTTTATAAACTTCCTGGTACCTCTACTGCAATGAACCCTGAACCCTGGAAGGAAAGAACATGATATAGATGTCCAAATTAGAGCTTACCATCAGATGGTCTCTTATTTTCTGCACCTTAGCATGTTGGTGTGTTAATTACAGTCTTGTGCTAATAGAACTTACTTTGATGATAATTAAATGGCATTGATCTGTGGGTATAGCAGGGTTTTTTCGAGACAGGGTTTCTCTGTGGCTTTGGAGCCTGTTAAGTCTGGAACTAGCTCTAATAGACCAGGATGGCTTTGAACTCACAGAGATCTGCCTGCCTCTGCCTCTTGGGTACTGGGATTAAAGGTGTGTGCCACCACTGCCCGGTTTAATGAGCATGTCTTGACGAGCCAATCATTGTTATGACTCTTCCAGTTTAGAGATAGGTAGGATTGGTGATGATTTTTCTCCTCCATTAGCATCTTCCAACACTCTGCAAGCAAGACAATAGGGATGAAGATTCCTGGTCAGTATCTACCAGCTTGATTTTTCCTTCTTCTATAACTCAAGTATGTGGTGTATTTAGTATTTAGCAATAGCATCTTATTGTCAAGTTCTAGAGGTTAACCAATAACATTGACAATACCTTGTAATATCTATAGAGACTAAATGGCCCACAACTTGAAAAGGGTAACTCATTACTAGCACTGTTTTACTTTTCTGTTTTATATTTATCTGTGGTTTATAGTAGGGGCATGATTTTCCTTTGATAGGACAGTTCCATTTTAACTTTTCTTATGTACAATAGTATCTTCTACTTCAGTGGATTTCCATAGAAGTTTTTGAATGTTCTGTAGCAATATCCATCCCTCCTCTAATGTTCCCTTCTATCCTGCACCTAAATTTGACCCTTCCTCTTCCGTTATTACCATTTACTGTTTATCACTATATTTTATGTCTCCTTACTTCAAAGAAACTTTCCTGTAGTGATATTTCATTTTTAATGAATAAAGATTTACCTTATTAGTTAGCTTCTCTAGGATCATAAACTATAGGGTCAGTATCCTTTGTTTATAGCTAGTATCCACTTATGAGTGAGTACATACCATATTCATCCTTTTAGGTCTGGATTACCTCACTCAGGGATAGTGGTTTTTAGTTCCATCCATTTACATGTAAAATTTAAGGTTTTGTTTTTTTTGTTTTTTTTTTTTACCACTGATTAGTACTCTAATGTGTAAATGTGCCACATTTTCTTTATCCATTCGTCAGCATCTAGGTTGTTTCCAGGTTCTGGGAATTAAAAATAATGCTACTATGAACATAATTGAACAAATGCTTTTGTAGTATATTTGAGCATCTTTTGGGTATGTGCCCAAGAGTATATGCTGGATCCTGAGGTAGGTTGATTTCTAACTTTCTGAGAAACCACCATACTGAATTTCCAACGTGGTTGTACAAGTTTGCATTCCCACCAGCAAGGGAGGAGTGTGCCCCTTACTCCACTGACCCTCAGTCAGATTTATAACTAATGAAGATACTTTTTTTTTCCATTTTGTAGTCTGCCTCTTCACTTGAGTGATAATAATATAGGATACACAGAATGTTTTGAGCTTCATGAAGTCCACTTAATTGTTGAACTTAATGCCTGTGAAATCAGGGTCCTGTTAAGGAAATACATTCCTGTGCTAAAATGTTCAGATATACTTCCAAATTTCCCTTTACCAGGGTATTAGGCATTATGTTTATCCATTTAGAAACTGAGTTTTGTGCAGTGTAATATAAGAGGATTGAGGTTCATTCTTCTACATGTAGCTGTCTAGTTTCACTAACACTATTTGTTGAAGATTCTGCCTTTTCTCCAATGTGCTTTAACTGGCCTCTTTGTCAAGAATCAGGTAGCTGCAAGAATGTGGGCAAGAAAAGTTTCTTTTTAAAATAGCCACAACAAGGCAACATCAGATAATAGGAGATTTTGTAGTGTTCACTCCTAAATGCAATGGCTATGTTATATCCTTATCCACCGGATGTACAAAACATCTCTAAAGAGGGCAAAACGATTATAATATCCAAAAATAATGGAAATCTGTAGTGAAATGGTGTTTCCTGGACATGACAATGCCATTGCACATGCGAACTTACAGTGACTGTGACTGTATGCACAAATAAAAAAAAAATCAACCCAAATCCTAGCATAGATGATGAAGGGGCTGCTGAAGCTTCATCTCTAATCAAGTAGCTATTAGCAATTGATATCTGCTTTAGAAGTAAAAGTCAGTTCTTTTTCAGTGATGACTGGGAGAACACCAATGTCCTTGTAGATAGGCCCATACCCACACACATAGAAGCATCACTAGTTGAATTTAGTGTATTTTTTTAAGGCATGTGGAATTGTAAGAAAAAAGCTCTGGGAAGAGAGAAGAATTTGGAGCAGACCAGAAAAAGTAATTTGTAAGAAAAAGTTTTATCCATTTATAAAATTATCAAACAATAAAAAGAATGTTGTTTCATTATCTAGATTTAGATATTTTTATAGTATTTCTGTCATTGGTTTCTTTTATTTTGTATTTGAATAAACACTATGACTGTATAGTTTTATTCTTCTGAAATTGTTTTTTTTACTTATGAGATAGCCTAGTGAATGTTTTATAAGAATATAAATAAAATGTATTTTGTAATATTACTTCATTGGATGATCTATGGGTGTCTATTGAATTTTTGGGCTGATAGCATTTTTCAGTTCTATCATCATTGTATGTTTTACATCTGGTACTTCTATACATTGCAGAGATGTTAAGCTTTGTAATCCAATTTATCCTTGCATGATTGTCTCTTTTTCACTTTTCTCCATTTTTGTCTCATTTATTGTCAAATCTTTCTTGGGTATGAATACATTTGCCATCACTATGGCTTCTTGGTGGATTTAACTTTCATTACTACATATATCTTTATTTTGTTTCTAGTTGTGTAAGTCTGTCAAATTAAGATGTACTTTATCTGACCTAAATGTAGCTGAGTTGGTTTTTTAAATCAATTATTAATATGTCTTTATATCTTTAATTTTAACATATCTTCTTATGTATCACTTCATGTAGTTTTTATCCATTCTAACTATTTTCTTTGATGACAGTAATTGAATCATTTAATTTTATAATAAATATATTGTGACAAAGTATGAGAATCTATATGTTTTTACTATTTTCTTTATTAAGATACTATAATTTCTCCTTTCTTAAATTCTTGTGAGTTTTTAGGACTTTAGGTTTCAAACAGTTTTTTATTTATTCTAATTGTTTTCCTGTGATTTTTTTATTATAATGAATTGTTCAAAGTACTAAACATTTAGAAACTTTATAAATACAGCCAAACTCATAATACTGAGAAAATAATTGATTCCATTCCTGTCTGTGGAAAATAAAAATGCCCTAGGTATTTTCTACAGACTTTTGTGTTTCAGCATGACTCTTTTTTTTTATTTTTTAATTTTTTTTAATTTTTTTTATTGAAAAAAAAATTCAGCCTCCTCCCAGACCCCCACTCCTCTCCCCCTCCCCCTCTCCCCCTCGTCTCCCCCTCCCCCTCCCCCCACTCCTCTCCCCCTCCCCCTCCCCCCACTCCTCTCCCCCTCCCCCCACTCCTCTCCCCCTCCCCCTCCCCCCACTCCTCTCCCCCTCCCTCTACAGTCTGAAGAGCATTCAGGGTTCCCTGCCCTGTGGAAAGTCCAAAGTCCTCCCCCCTCCATCCTGGTCTAGGAAGGTGAACATCCAAACTGGCTGGGCTCCCACAAAGCCAGAACATGAAGTATGATCAAAACCCTGTGCTATTGTCCTTGGCTTCTCATCAGCCCTCATTGTCCGCCATATTCAGAGAGTCGGGTTTTAACCCCTGCTTTTTCAGTTCCAGTCCAGCTGCACTTGGTGAGCTCCCAATAGATCAGCCCCACTGTCTCCGTGACTGGGTGCACCCCTTGTGGTCCTGACTCACAAACCTAGCATGCCTCTTATATGATCCAATATTTATATTTGAAAATTGCGGGGGTCTATATGGAATAGCAAACCCCTCTGATTTTAAGCGTTATGGTGTAGAGTCATCCAAATAGGCCTGCACAGTTTGCTAAATTTAAGTGGATACGGTTTAGGACATTTCTTGTATTAGTTAGAGATTGGTTGAAAATTTTGGGGAATTTCAATCATTTTCTTCTCAACATGCTCATTAAATGTGTAAAATGATTTTATGTGTATTCTTGTGTGCATACTTTTATTTGTTAATAAAATAATTATAAGTGTAATTAGTGCTTTTTATAAAACGTTCTTCTAACAGCTCACAATGTTCATCAACTTGCTTTAGAGCATTGAAGGCAATTGAAAAAAGTATACATTTAACAGAGTTGTTGCTTTTCACTAAAGTCAATAATCCATAGAATTTTCAGTAACAAGTGTTTTGTTTTTTGTAGGAGTGCGTGCTTGTGTGGGTGGGGGGGTGTCTGCGCACGAATGTGCTGTATGCATGCATGTGTATGTGCATGTGTTAATTAAGAATCCCTACTCACGTCATTCTTGCTTCAGGATATGGCTATGTTGGTGAAATAAAGATGTATATTGATGTTTTTGGAGATTGGTGTCTACATAAACTTTGTTATTTTACTGTCTTCATTATCATGCTTTTATTAATTTTCATCAACATAAATTTATTATTTTAGGAAACTCTTGTTTATTTCATTTTAGAATGAGCCTTCCTTAAACTGTCATTTAAATAAATATTAACATATTCAACAGATTAATTGCATTAAACAACATGAGAGCCTAAGGTTTTTGAAATTGGTATTTAGAAACTCCAGTGCTAATGTAAACAAACATTTAATTACTCACTAGATTTAATGCAAGCCCTAACTTTCACAAGTATCCTGATGTAATCTTCCTCTTGAGGGTCTATGAAAGTGTTCTTACTTTCTTTTGCCATAGTATGGAAATAAGAAAGTTAGTTGTTTTTATGGGAGATTAGAATATATATAATGTAAAGAAATATTATCTAAAAACTATATTTAAAACTCCAAATATTTACTCTCCTACATATGTCATCTTGGTTTCTCTTCTTCAGTATTGGCTCTTGCATGCATGTGTACAATGGATGTTGATTGCACTCTTTCTCCCATTCCCTTCTGCAACTCCCTTTCCTTTCCTTCTAAACCTCTTTGTTTTCCCACATAGGCCTCCACTGGCTACAACATTAAAGCAGATGAAATCCTCTGCCATTGCCAGTCATTAGCTCTTCAAGGAAAAGATGCTTCATGGGAGCCCCTTCTATCCATGGGGAAAAGTTGTTGAACACAAGACTGTGCAAAACCATGGCTACTGAGTGTTTGTATTTTCAACACCAATGTCATATATGGATGGAAGAATTTTATGATGCTCTTTCTCATCCTCTGGCTGCTAAATTCTTTCCATGCTTTCTTCTGTGATGTTCCCAGGGGATCATAGAAAAAGATTCATGGAAAGATATTTGTGAATCCTCATCAGCCACTTATGCTCTGTATTTTAGTCAGTATGAGTCTCTATGTTTGAAGCCTGCTGTACTTTAGTTCTGTTTTAACAGCCCAAGAGTTCTGATACTGAAACTATTTGCTATTCCCAGGTTTAAATTATTAGTAAAGAGTCCTCTGAAAGAGTCTGAAGGGCAGTTTACTTTGTCAGCTTACTGACTCTTCACTTCATAATGTTCAGCTAGAATTATTTTTACTTGAATCCAAAAGGGCTTTTTTAAATTTATTTATTTATTAAAGATTTATGTCTCTTCCCCACCACCACTTCCCATTTCCCTCCCCCTCCCCCAATCAATGCCCCCTCCCTTGTCAGCCCAAAGAGCAATCAGGGTTCCCTGACCTGTGGGAAGTCCAAGGACCACCCACCTCCGTCCAGGTCTAGTAAGGTGAGCATCCAAACTGCCTAGGCTCCCACAAAGCCAGTACGTGCAGTAGGATCAAAAACCCATTGCCATTGATCTTGGGTTCTCAGTAGTCCTCATTGTCTGCTATGTTCCTCGAGTCTGGTTTTATCCCAGGCTTTTTCAGACCCAGGCCAGATGGCCTTGGTGAGTTCCCGATAGAACATCGCCATGTTCTCATTATGTGGGTGCACCCCTCATGGTCCTGAGTTCCTTAAAAGGGCTTTTAAAATGATTGCTTTTAAAAGAAAGTGGGTGTATACTTGCTGTGGGATAGTGTTTTTACCCTGTAAGGATTTGGTTTTTGTACTTGTTATAAAATGTTGATTGGCCAGTAGCCAGGCAGGATGTATAGTCAGGGTGACCAGGCTGGAAGTGTAGGTGGGGAAAAGAGAACAGAAGAATTCTGGGAAGAGGAAAGATTCAGTCTGTAGTCATCCCCACAACGCAGAAGACACAAAAAGTGACTACTTCCCCGAAAAAATGTACTAAGCCACGTGGCTAACACAGACAAGAAGAATGGGTTAATGTAAGATGTAAGAAGTAATTAATAAGAAGCCTGAGCTACTAGACCAATCCATTATGATTAATGTAGAACTCTGTTTGTTTATTTGGTACTAACAGCTGTGGCACCAGATGGGACAGAAACCTCTGTCAACGCATACTAATATTTTAGACATTGTACACTGTTTCAATACTTCTTTCATATTTGTTGTGCTCTGCCACAATTGAAAGGAATTATAAGATGGAGTAATTTTAAGACCTTAAAACATGAGTTCATCTTAGCTCAATTTAACAAGCCTGAATTTTAGAGTCAGTCTTTATCATAAAAGAGAGATTGAGTATATCAAGCTAATAAAGTTAGAGAGTTAAAGTTGACTATTAAATATTAAGTTCCTTCTTCAGTTTGCCTACTTAAATACTGATATATCATGTCCTAATTATATACCTCGATTCTGGTTCTAAGATTTAAGTTTAGTAAAATTAAATTCTGAACTAATTATACTCAAATGACGACTTTGGGCAACCCAAACTGAAAATTTGAGCAACACGGCTTTTAAGTAGTTAACATTATAAGTTTCCAGTAATATTTCTCAAAAATGCACAAGTCTCATCTTCTACTTCCCTGTGAATAAAATAACTTCTGACATCTGACGTTTCTAAAATCAAAAGTTATAGGAGGCAGCAACTTTCCTAGAGTGAATCAGAAGATCTTCCGTCTATGGAAGCTATTATGTTTTGTCCAGGTTAAATAATTGTAAGTTTAGTTTCCACTTCCTCGTTTTAATTTATAATCCAAATATATCTAGTTTATGCATTACCTACATTTACAGGATAGAAATATTTCAAAAGAACAGATATTAAGTGCAATAAATATCTGACCTGAAAGTATGGTTTCCTGCTATGTATGACGAAGGGACTGATAGATTTAGTCTGAAAAGAGTGAAGATATTTCTCATATCTCTTAACAGTTACTAGAAAATTATGTGAGGCTCTCAGAAGAGGTTTAGTTTATAAATGTATATTTTGATTGAGAGGACTATTTTGTCCTATACAGCCAGAGCATGGAAAACAGCTGGGATGCTATTTGTGTCACTCTGGTGACTATAGGAGAAAACATATTTCTAATGTAAAGCTTGAGGCTCATGCAGCTTTGTGATTGCTTTTGTTTACTCATGGTGGAAATCTCCTTATTAAATTGTGGGCAAGAGGCACTTTTATTGGCTTTCTAACAGTAACCTCTTATTTCAGGAAGCACCAGATTAAAATTCTCCTGGCAGATCTCTGGAACTGATCTTATAGCATTACTAGAGCACATTGACTTGATATTTAGACATGTGCAGGAGACAGACAATTTCCTACAGGGCTGGATGCAATTTGGTTTTTTAGCTCTAAAATAAATTTTAACAATTTTTTCTACTCTCTCTAAAGATATGGGCATATGCATCTAATGGTAACGTTACATAAAGTTTTCCCCCACAATAGTCTCTCAAATATGGGGCAATGGAGACTTGTGTCTGAACTAAAAGGAAACTTCAAAATACAAAATTCTGTCTGCATGTATGATGGGCTACTTCGAGCTGTTGAGCTCTTCATGACTGCCTTAAAAGGACGCTCTTATCAACACAGTGCTGAGCTCATATTGTTTCCCCTTTCCACTACTAGCTGTGTGTTCCTCTTGCTCGTGGGCCAGTTAAGTCATACATCTTGTGTCCTAAACCATATGGAACATGTTTTTGCATGAACTTTCATGATTGAGGACATCTGTCTCAGCCCTATGTTTGCCTTCAGGGGATCATTGCACCATTTAATGGTACAGCTAACAGCATGTTTTGCATCATGTAGTTGGCTATACATAGTTCTGGGGGGATTTCACTGTTTTTATTCAAAAGAAACAAAACAAAACAGAGAAGTTCTGAGGAACTTATGCATTCTCATTTTCCCTTATTTATTGCCTTTCTTCTGTTTCCTTTCTTCATTTTCTTTTGCTAATATTTACTGAGTATGTTTAATGTGATAGGTAAGGCCTAAGACATACTGGATGACATGATTCCATTATTCTAAACTATCTAAAGGTAAGTTACCTTATTTGATTTGCATACAATTTCAGTGTTTTAAGCCTTTTTTTACTCTCAGAAATTTCACTCCATGAATTATAATTATGAATTATGATTCAAATTTTGCTTCCTTAGATTTAAGTAAGAATTATTTTGAAATCATTCTACCCAAACTTTCAACATTCCTCCAAAATATATGAACTAATATGATGTCAATTCTACACTGAAACTTTAATTCTTCCTACTTTTATGGCTGCTTATCTTTTTGGTCTAAACTATATATCACTTTGAAGAAAAATGAATTTAATCATTTAAAAGTAGTCACAGTAACAATCATAAGGCATGCAGATTATTCACAATTAGGTCCTTGTTAATGTTCAATGTTTTGCATCAACACTATTTTCTTTTCTTTTTTTTTCTTTTTTTTTATTTAAATTTATTTATTTATTAAGGATTTCTGCCTCATCCCCACAACCGCTTCCCATTTCCCTCCCCCTCCCCCGATCAAGTCCCCCTCCCTCATCTGCTCGAAGAGCAATCAGGGTTCCCTGACCTGTGGGAAGCCCAAGGACCGCCCACCTCTATCCAGGTCTCGTAAGGTGAGCATCCAAACTGCCTAGGCTCCCACAAAGCCACTGGATCCATCAACACTACTTTCAAAGACCTGCCTGCTGAACTTATACTCTCTCCACTTTAGAGCGCGTCGTGTTTTCCCCCTCATCCTTGGACTTCAGCTTGTATTCTAAGCCTCTCAGGTCACCACTGAAATTCTCAAGCAATTTAATAGATATACAATTAAAATTTTATGAACTACATCAGTAATATATTAGTGAATTTCACATTGTTTTTAAATTGTGTTACAAACTTAGGATGAGATTTGATCCCTCAACAAGTGTTAAGTATACAGCACATTTTTGTTTACCACGGCCATAATGCTGTCCTGAAAATCCCTTAGAGTTTAACATTCCTGAATAACTGAAATCTTCGTCTTTTCCACTCTTTCAATCCCTGGCAACTAGCATTCTACACTCTGATTCTGAGCTTGACTAGTTTAGATTCCACATATAATTGGAAGAAACAGATCTTGTTCTTCATATATAAAAATATGTTGGCTTATTTCATTTATAATTCTTTAATTGTCATTTATGTTCTTATATGTAACCACACTAATTTGTAATATTTATGGCTGAAAATAGTGCATGTGTGTGTGTGTGTGTGTGTTATTGTGTGATATTTCTTATCAGCTTATCCTTTGATTGATATTGTGGCTGTTTCTTTGTTTGGCTATTGTGAACATGCACATATTACCTGGAAACCTTAGTTTTGTTCAATTGAATCTTTTTATTTTTAATGGAAAAAGAGATAGTCTTTTCTGTAGTCTAAAATCAGTGACAATCTTTGAATTATAAACTACACACGTGTTTTTTAAAGAGATATAAATAAGATAAGGTACTGTGTTCCTGTCAATGTTAATAGAAATTTTTTTAGGGAAATTCTTTGCCTTGTAAGATTTATCTTTTATCTTTCTTTCTTCTTAGTTTTTCATTTTTTTTTTTAAATTTCGTGTTGATGAGGTTGCTCACTAGGTAAGGACATTTGGTCTGAGCCCAGTACCCCAAACCCACAGAATGGAAGGAAAAAGGCAGATCCTAGCAGGCTAAAGGTATTACTGTGGTCACTTCCCACTGTAATAAAATGTTTATAGACTCCCTTGGATAGTTAGATACATGCATATTAAGTAATAACATGTCAAAAGTGTATGAAAATAATGAAATGTTTCAATAAATGTTAGAGGCTAACAAAGAATAGTATTTACTATGTGGGTGTGCCGAATTTCATATTTTTAAGCCTCAAAAGCAAACAATATAACTACCTTTCTTCTTTGTTTAGTTGCTTCATGTTTGCAAATAATTTCAAATGGTAAGAGTGAATACAATTAGGCAGTCTCAGTGAAGTTGGATTTGTTAGCAGATTAGCTGCTTCTCAGGATTATCATTGTCAGTTCATTAAATATAATACTAGAGGTCTTCATTATATATGACATCAGCTCAGAGAAACACATGTTGAGCTCTACTACTATTGAGTGGAAGTATAGACATGAGCAGTAGTCCCTGCTCTCTTACAGAGACAGTGAGTTGTTGATACTCAGGTTTGAGAGGAATAAATATAGACAGAGGATGACAGATATTGAAGATTAGATGTAATGTTCTGGGAGAGTGCTTGCCTAGTGTAAGACCCTGAGTTCTAGTTGTCACTGAAAATATGATTATGAAGACATTTATATTTATACTATAATTTGCTTTCAAGTAGCATTATTATGTTACGATCATAGATCATAAATTTAGACATTTAATTGCACAATTTGATGAGTTTGGGTGCTTTTTTACTTTAGTGTGTGTGTGTGTGTGTGTGTGTGTGTGTGAGAGAGAGAGAGAGAGAGAGAGAGAGAGAGAGAGAGAGAGAGAGAGCAAACTAAACCTAGAGTTAGAGTTAGCCATAGCCATTTGGTCCAGACTTGCTGTCCTTCAAGGATTAGAGATTCCATTATCCAAGTCCTGGAGGTAAAGTCTTGTGTAGCCACACTCAGATCTTTACATTAGAAGATTAAAACTTGTGTTCTCATGCCTGTTGCCGTGTATGGTTTTATCCAGGGAGCCATCTTCTTAGACCTAAGTTTTGTTAATAGTTTTATAATTGAACCAGATACTCCACTGCCTACTGTTGAACACTTTCCCCTCCTAGCGTATTCCCTCATCCCTTGCTGTAATTTCTCAATCACAGGATCACTGGTCTGTTTAATTGACTATGTGTTGTCTTACTAATACTGAAAAATGTGAATAAAGAGCAAAGAGCCTACATCATTAAAGTTTTAAAATGTATTTACCTATGTTCCCTATTTTGTTATATTTTTTAACATCCTTAATGCTGGGTATTTCAGGTTACATTTTGAAAGTTTCAAGATGCCTTTTAATTAAGAATATATAGAACAAACCTAGCTCTTACATTCTTCATGTTATAGACTGAGAAATAAAATGTTGAGTTAGATGTAAATTCAGGCTAGTTTAATACTGTGCTCATTGTTCTCCTTTCTCAGAAAGGTAGCATTTTAAAACTATGTACTCCAAGATGATTCTGTAGGGAAGTCCATGTTCCCTTAAGTTCTAAAGCAGTGTTTGTACTCTGGAATTTTAAGTATTTGTACTCAGCTGCTGAATGTTTTCGACAGTTATTTGCTTATTTTGCACCTAAAACTATGCTAATTATTTGAAAAGAATAAAACAAGTAATAATGTCGTCTATAGTATTTTGTTGTTAAAAATGTTATGATACATCCAAACACTCACAAATGCATATTGCATCTGGGAAAGGAGTCATTTTTTCTTCAACCCTTGTTGAACTCTTTCCAAGGGAAAGTTCATGCCATTTTGTTACACCCATGTTTTAACTTCTCTTTTGAACCTAGATTCTGGTGCTGTTTTTCTTTCTTATAGAATAGAAAAACTATCAAGCAAGCTAGTATAATTGAATTACAGTTATCATTATACTATTATTCAAATGTTTAAATGTATATACAATCATAATACATCCAAATGAAATCTGAAGAAGCTTTGTTGGGAAGTAATGCTTTTATAATAACGAAATTCAAGCTGGCTCACAGGAAGCTTTATCAACATGTAACATTTTATGTGTTTCCATATGCAGTACCTCACACAGCCTTTGTTAAGTACTAGAAAAGTACTGAATGTCAATGCTGCCATCAAATTTTGCTTGATTATGGCTTTACCCCTTTCTAGCTTTACATTCTACGTTCTTAGAATTATTAGAAGTAAAGTATTCACTAAGGATAATAATGACAAGGGCAGAATTATAGGTACAATAAATATCAATGCCAAAGAAGAAAGTTTGCTATTAGTGGCTATGGAAACAGTTCCAAAGTTAAGGGTAACTATTGCTAAGTTCCAGTCAATCATATGGTATTCGGCAATCATTCTTAATTCCTGTTTCTGATCATCCAGTGCCATCCTGTAATATCTGAAGGCATCAGGAATGCATATGCTGCTCATACTTACACATTGGCAAGCATTCATTTGCATAATACATATGCTATATAATAAAATATATATGCATATTATATATACTGATAAGTTTGCTGTCAAACATAAATCTCCATAATGCCAGCAGTTAGTACAAAATACTGTATCTATTATCTGATTTCTTTTTTGGAGAATTCTCTTGTTTTGTTTTTCCTACTTTGCTTTTTAAAGATAGCTTGGAATTGAGTCATGTGACCATATGGTTAAGCCTATCATTCAATCCCTCATCAGAGAATTGGAAATTGAAAACTGACTTATGCATAGATATGATGCCAAAAGTAAGGCACTAAACTAGGTAGTTATACAAAATGCTTTCCAATAACAATGGCAAAAGGAAGTTATTTGGGATCTCAGAAGACGGTTAAGGAAAGAAATGAAATCTGAAACTGAGGAAACAAAAGTTTAGACAAGATAATCCTAACATCAGAGAGAACATTTGTCATTGTCAGAACTCCAAAGAGCAATGAAGCTTTAATCCACTTCATGGACCCAGGGACTCATGGTCTAGTAATTCTTATGTCATTGAACCTTCTCGTGTCTGTATGAAATTACAGTGTGTCACCACTCCCCATCTGCAGCCTTAATGTTTCCGTCCTTTGATTGCATGACAAGGAAACTCTTGAACCAGAGCACCGTACTTCACAGGCATCCAAAGGGAGCAGCTGCTCGTAATTTTGGAGTTTGAGAGAGGTTTTCAGTCCCAGAGTCCTGATCTGAGTTGTGTACATGTTTAGAAGTCTCTAGGAATAATTTTGACTGGTTAACTATCTGAAACATTTCAAAAAAAGGGAGAAAGCATTTCAAAGCTGCTCATATATTTATTACCTTCCTAGACAGTTTCTCATTTGCGTAATCTGAAATCTCAAGACCTTCTTAAATATATTTCTTGGATTTAGAAACAGTTTAGAATTCTTTCAGGATTTCCTGAAAAACAATCATCATTTTCTAATATTAACTTGCATAATATATGATGTCCTATTCGATTATGGTTTAGACAAATAAAAACACATCAAATGGTATTATTGACTATTTCAGTAGTCAATATAAAGAAAAAACATATAAAGTCCGTATAAAAAAGGAGGGTTTATAAATATAATGAATGGAAAAATAAGCACTAAATTCATGATTATAACATTTTATATTTTTCTGTATTTAAGAAGGCAAATATACGGGAATCTTTGATGCTTTGTAGAAGTCTAATGATATTAACTTTCCTCCAACAATACAACAAATATGTAGCAATATGGCTTTGTGTTTAAACACTACTGCCTCCACAGCTGAATATGGTAAATTATATAGTATGTGTGTTTTTCTTTTTGATAATATTCAGAATGTCTCATGACCTAAGTATGTTAAAAACTCAATCAAGATCATAAAGAATATCTCTAAGCAAAGACAGAGAGAGAGAGAGAGAGAGAGAGAGAGAGAGAGAGAACAAAGCAAAGCAACAGAAAACAATGAAAATTACACCTTTTGGGGCACCTTTAATAATTTTTACATGCCAGTTTGTGAGACAAATACTTAAAATATCACTTTGAGTTTTAGTTGATTTCTTTCCAAGTGTCCCTGTGTTTGCGTATTACTAATAATTAATCCTAAAATATAGCAACATTTCAACAAAGCACACAGAGTCCCTGAGGCAGAAAATATGAGTTTATACAGAACTATTTCCTCTGAAAAAAGGAACGGAGCTACTGTGACCCATTCTTTTTGGGGACGGCCATATGTCTGTTTGTCCGTTAGTGAATCTCGTCATTGTTCTGGTTAAAGCCTCTAGAAAGGGCAGTTCTGAAAACATCTGTTTAACTGAGTTCATTTGACATCATTCAAATTTATTTGACCAGAGAACGCTTTTCACTAGGTATCTGTTTTGCAGAAGGGAGCACATGCTGGGAAAAGCTGTCTTGCACAGCGCTGAATCACAGTGCAATGTTTTGTACTGACATCATGGGCAAAGGTGGATATGGTTTTTTGCTTGTTTTTCTTTTAACCTTTAGAAATGTTATAGCAAAATATGTAAGGCAACTCGATTGTCAAGAGACCTATGCTGTTCTGTGTGTATTTTGTTGCCCTTTTTTCTACTTCTACTGATTCAACAGACAGTTTTTTGACTGCTTTTTCTTTAACTATATCCAAGTATAAAAGAAGTTAAGTTTCCAAGCTGGATCAATAGGGCCAGAATTAAAAATCTATATTTCCCATGGTCTAGCTAGTCAGATTCAAAGCTCTATTTCATCGCACCTAAAACAATGTCCTGTTTTAGATATTTCCTTTATGTTCTTTATATAATACAAGACAATAACGTATTTGAGAAGAATATTAATTATCTAAAACTTGTTACTGGGATGGGATATTTTGTGTATTTTTTAAATATCAACAAATGTCAAGGCAATTTTATATACAGATAATGATGACAATCATCAAAATGTTATCAAGTTAACCTTGATCAATACTATTTTCAAACAAAGAGGCATCCAGCATTTTTAGTGTGAGTCATTTTATTCTGAAGCAGTGCCTAAGTACACTAAAGGCATATGAAACCCCAAAAGGATATGCTTACAAAAAATTTGAGTTAGAAGTCATCACAGAGAAAAATTGACATTTAGACTATGTCTTTCATGAGGTTTATTTAATAATGTAAAGCTTCCCCTCCCCCTTTTACAAGGTACAAAATATGATGTTCCTTGTTGCTTAATGGAATTGCAATTTTGCTACTTTTCTCTATATTACTCTAGTATCTACTTTCCTCTATATTACCCTAGTATTGGCTAAGAGTGTCCTTGAAAAGCCTATTTGATATTAACTATTGGAAGTAGAGGAACTATTGCAATAGCACAGTAATCTACAGGAAGAAAACTCAAAGAGAAAACAATGATTTTGTTGTTGTTTTGCCAAGATTCATCTCATTTTTTTTCTCCTCCAGAGTGATAGACAGAGAAAGACATAAATAGCATTCCTTCTGGAACATTCTGCAGGTAACAGAGCTCTCCTGGTTATCAACTAGACCTTCAGCTGTGGCTGCCACCTGGGTCTCCCATTGTATGAAACATATAATGGACACAAAGTTTGTGAGGAATCTTCTGGTAAAGCCACTTGTTACCAGGCACTATTTCACTGTGTACCAAGCTATCCCAATAATTAGAATCAACAAATATTCTCAGTAGCAAATAGAAATGCAAGACATGATATGTCAAGTTGATTTAAAGGGTAAATATGTTAATATGCACACATATTCTAATTCCCTACAGAATCTAAGGACATTCGTCCAAGAGTTTTGACCTTGATATAACCCCTTTTTAAAATTACTGCTGCTGCAGACAAAAGCAGCCAGGTCTTCCCAACTCATCTTTGACTGTTTCCTGCCTGTAATTCAGATCCTTAAATAGTTTCACATACCTTGTCAGCTTGTTCTAGCCAGGTCAACCGGTCATCCTGAGATATGCAATACAGATATGGCAATATTAAGGCTCCTTGTGTCAAGAAGACACGGCACATAGTACTTATAAAGTCAAGCTAAAGTGTGTTGAGTTTTGCAGCAGTGACTTATCAAATGACTCCAGGACATGACCACAGAGATTTTTAGAGGGTAAAGACAGAACTCATGTAGAAACCATGGTCCGTGAATGAAGCAACCTGTTGGAATTCAGGAATGCTATTTCATGTCGACATTACTACAGCTGTTTGTGTCAATGTTTATAAACAAGTTATTTTATTGAAACTAACACACTGCCTAAGTGAATACTAATGCTCATTTATCAGTGAATCTAGTTCTGTCTCATTTTCTGTGTATCTTCAACCAACAGTGGGGTGCAGTTGGCTAGTGACTTCTGAAAGAAATACTGAATAGACAGAGATTTTCATTTGTCTAATAAAAGATAGCATGAATCACACATGAATAAGAAAATGTGCCTTTGGAACACAAAAAAAGATAAAGAAATCATATGCACAATCTTTCAAAATAGAGGTTTCTGCCCTATGTAATGACTAGTTCAGTTTTATCTGGATTCACTCTTTTTAGTGTCTCATGTCTGAGATCACCAATATAAAAGCAAGGACTTTCTGAACTTTTGCTAGCCAAGAAGTGAAAACAAGATTGATGATTCTAAGAGGGCATAGCTATGAGCATGTAGAAGCTGAGCCTTTATTTTCAAGTAGCACTAAGCCAGGCACAAATCAGTCAAAGCAGAAGTTGGTGCTCTCCAGATATGTAGCTGCTCATGGGTAAAAGCAGGCTTCCACATATCACCTTTAGCTCACATCACAAGACGTTAAGTGATTCCAGTCAGCCTTGAACTGTGCCACAGAGGATATAACTTTCATCACATTGTTTCTGAACAAAATTTACCTGTAAAAATCTTCAAACTTTCAAATATAAAATTTCCCCAACGTAAATGTGCAAAAAACACACAGTTCTAAATGTGTAGGAGCAACGAGGTCTATATTGTTCCTTACACATTTTATAGGATATCACTTTCACACATTCCCACTGGGACTGAATATCTCCTGGGTCTCCTTCATGTTCAAAACACACTTGGAAAAGTTATTCCGACTGTCTTCAGGGAGCTTTAAATGTCCAACTTCAGCTTGGAACTCAAGTGACATGCTGATGCCGAGGGAAATACATGTCATAGAGTAAGCTCACGGTGGCAGGGGCTTGTTTCCCTAAGTGCCCAGTGAAGACTAAATACCAAAAGCAATGCACAATACTGCCACGTGTGTAACCAGATTCAAGTGCATTGCTTCAATTTGGAAATAAGCTTGGATAATTTCCCAAGGTGTTATAAGTTGTAATGACTCTGCATTCATAGATAGATAACAATAGGATCCATTTTTCCTATAAATATGTTAGTTGTAGAGTATGAGTTCATAGATAGATAACAATAAATTCCATTTTTCCCATAAATATATTACTTGTGTAAAATTGTATCAGCCTGGTTTTTGGCTGTGCCTCATCTACCTATGCTTCACCTACTCCTAAACACAAAGCTGTCTCTCACAGAAAAATGTGAGTTCTTCTAAAACTGGTGCCAAGAGTTGCTACCTGTTCACATATTCCATAGGGTGCTGTGGGAGAGGGTTCTCCCACCCTAAAGCTCACTCTCACCTGCCCTGCGTTCGTGTAGTAAGTTCTTCTACTGCATAATTGAACACATGTGTTTGCATATGTTCATTTTTGTTGGAAATGTGTAAACTCACATGCTTACATGCAAACGCCAGAGAACACCTTCAGGCACCATCTACCATTTATTTATTTACTTTTATAGACAACATCTCTTACTTCTGAGATTATAAATTATATAGCACCACATCTAATTCTTTTGTTCCAGAAACTGAATTTAGGTCCTCATGCTTGCAAGGCAAACAAATTCCCTCCTGAGCTGTCTCCTTGGCTGCATTTCCTGTATTTTGGCAGTTTGTTTCCGAAAATCTTGTTGCTTGCCCAGTACGATAGGATGCTTTGTGATGAAGCAGAGAGGCCCACTCAGTGACAAGAAGGAAAGACCAGAGTTCAGGCCTCCATTTAGTAACTGAGTGATACCACATGTACGATCCTGAATGTTTATGCAGCCATGTGGGTGGGTTCATGGAACCAGACATTGTCCTGAACTCTCAGTCCTGTTTACAGCTGTCCTCAAGAGAAAAGGGAAAGCTCAGTCATTTGGATGAGTAGACCACTGGGGAAATGAAGACCAATTTCTACACTTTGAAATTTTTAGTACAAAAACTGTATAAAAATTAAGTTTGTTTTTCCTTTATCTTGATGGGAACACTGGTTTCATTGTGTTGCCATTTGGCACTTGACTTTAGGTTTGTGTATTTTGGGGAAGAAACATGCATTTTATTCTCTTTTTAATACGTTAAGGGTTTGTGCCACATTTTTAAAAATTGGTGGGAAAATTGACCGCCTAACTTTTTTTTGTTAGGTTATTTATAGCTATAAAACACAAAATACACATTCAAGTAAAATACCATAAGTAATTTTGAACGTACTTTATTACATTTCTTCAAGTGCATCATTTCTTATCTGAGACGGGTGTTGTAAATCTGCTCCACCAGCAGTCCTCCTAAAACAAGGCATCCTCAAGGTTTTTACACATTGCACTGTGCACTTTTCAGGTGATTTCTTTACATATATAAAACTTGTAAATAAGTGCCCAGGACTGTGTGTGTATATGTAATATACTACACATTGTTGTCAAATATTTGTCTTATTCAGGTCTTTAGAAAATGCTTTTAAGAAATTTCCCAGAAAGATTAATTTATGTTTCAAATTTTCAGATTTCATGAAAGTCTTAGTACTGAAATATAATATTTAAAACATATACTAACCTTATACTCTTTAGATGTAATTCAACTAAAATGGGGTATAAGAACTTAATTATCCAACTTTTCATAAATACTAATAGACTTAAAAATTATTATAGGGTTAGAGACATAACTCAGGGTTTGAGAGATACTGCAAAATCATGGGAACCCACAGAGCAATCCAGGCCTCGGACAAACACCTTCAAATCCAGTTCTGAAGGTTTTATCTTCTTGTGGTGGCTTCTGTGCAGGCACACGCATGCACATATGTGCATATACTCACATGGGCACACAGACACACACAAAAAGTCAATAAAAATAATTTTTTCATTAGTAAGGACCCATTTAGCTTTCCCTGGTTATGAAGTAGTATCCTGACTTTGACTTGAATTTCCCTAATGAACAATTTTATTAGCCAACTTTTCCAGTGCTTTGCAGCAATCTGTATATCTTCACCTCTTCAGTGAAAATTATTTAATCAAAGTTTGTTTGTTTATTCAAAATTTTATTACACTATGATTTATTTATTTATCTTATATTTTTCCATTTTACATATTTGATTTGCAAATATGTTCTACTATTCTGTGTTGACTTAACTTTTATAATATGCCCTTTGAAACATTAAAGATTTCCTTTTGATGAAATCTTATACATTTATTTTAAATATATTTCATTTGTGCTTGATGGCATGTATTATAAATAAGTCTCTAATCCAATATCATGAAGACATTAGTCTTTGTTTTCTTCTGAGAGCTCCTATTTTCAGCTCTTACATTTAGAATATGATTCCTTTGGAACTAATTCTCTATATGGTGCAAATTAGAGGCACAAATTCATTCCAATGCATATGGAAATGCAATTATCCAACTGTTCCTCTTGAAAATATTATTCCCCTCTAATCAGTTTCCTTGGTGCTTTTATTAAGAGACAATTGACCATAGCTATGTGTTTATTGAGGTCCTTTCAAATACATTATATTGAACTATACATATAGTCTTTTGAGAATAACATTCACTATTCATTTTATTTTGAAATTAAGAAAACTCGAGTTTTAAACATAGGATTCTTCTCCATTTTAAATAATAGTCTCATGTGATTTTTTAGAAGCAGCTTATTTTTTCAGAGAAGTCTAATAAAATTCAAATAAAATTTGTATTGACTTAATGAATGTTTGCATAGTATTGTCATTTTGACAATATTAAAATGCCTACTTGCTTATTTGTCTATTCGCACATTTCAGTCACAAATAATGGTTTCTGAGTTTCCTTCAGAGGTGTTTCTAGTGTATGACTCTTCCTTTCCTGCTGAATCAGTTCCTAAGTATTTTGTTCTATTTGATGCTATTGTATGTAACTCAAGGTGCTTTGTAATTTCAGTTTCAGATGTTCCATAATCAGGATATACCAATAAAATTTATTTTTATCATAATTTAATTCTAAATCTTTGTTGATGTCATTTATTAGTTATTTTCTTATTTATTCTTCAGGGTTTTTTTCACAGGACCTTCCTTTGACAAGAATGCATATTGTTTTTCCTTGCCAAATTCCTTAGCTGAAACATGTAGCAAAATACTGTAAATTGTTCATCAGAGTAAAACTTCTTTTTCTCTAACTTTTCGAGACAGGGTTTCTCTGTGTAACAGGCCTAGCTGTCCTGAAACTAGCTCTTATAGAACAGGCTGGCCTCAAACTCACAGAGATCTGCTTGCCTCTGACTCCCAAGTGCTGGAATTAAAAGCGCGTACCATCACAGTCAGGTCAGGAGTAAACATTCTTGATTCATTTCTGATTTTAGGAAGAATGTTTTCAGTTCTCATCAATATTAAGTATAATGGAAGATTCAAGGTGTTTTAGTGTTTTGTTATTCCTGTTAAAATTTTTGTTGTCGTTGTGGTTCATAAAGTGAACCATGCCAGACTGCGGAATTTTTTCATAGGACTAGTTCATTTGGGTGTTTTAACTAATGCAGCAGCTTGTTACTGAGATGCCTCTCTTTCCTTGAGTAAATGCTGCTACATGCACATCTAATTAAATCCCAGAGTTTTGAAACTCTTTGTTTTGTTTGTTGTTTTTTGTTTGTTTTGCTTTTAATTCTTGCATGGAGTACAGAACTTTCTATGCTTCTTGCTCTGCCTTCCAGATGATGCCTTCCACATGCATTTTAAACAGTAAAACAGTAATCGATATCAACAAGAATCATCAGCAGAATGGACAAAACTTGCCAAGTCACAAGGTGACATTTTTCTCTTTTGCTCCTGACCTTATAGCTCCAAAGGAGATATCACATGAAAAATTATGTCCATGAATAAATCCAGGACTTCAGTTCTATGTAAAGCTACGGGTCCAGCTATGGGTCACAGTCTGCTGAAGGATTAGTGCACTGCTCCTTTACAAGTATAAACTTTGAATGAAATTTTAAGTATTATGAAAGTTTTCTTTCAAAGGTTTCATAGATATTTTATTATATTTCTCTTCCATGGGAAGCTTGACGTAGTATGTCCTTTCTATTGAAGCTTTCCGGTTATTTATATTGAGATATTTTGAATTAATAGATGATTATGGTGGGATTCAGTCTATGAACACTATTAGACATCTATGATCACCATAGACTTTAGCACATACTGTTTTAAATATCTCTTGATATTATTTACAGTTGTCTTTGTAAAATGTTGCATATGTGTTATCTAGTTCTTGTTAGATTTAGAACTAGAACCTTATAATCAGCATGCATTTTAAGAGTTTTTTTTTTTATTAAGGCACTAAATGAACCATTGGTGTTTATTTGGGTTGTTGAACTCTGTCCAGTGGAAATATTAGAGTTTGAGCTTTAGGTATGCACTCCCTGGGTTTTATTATATGTGCTGGTATCTTTATGTTAATTCTCTTTGGTTTAATTAAATGATTGTAATAAATCTCAGCTATGTCATTTTCTTTAAAATCTTTGTGTCTTCATATGCTCCTTGAATCTCAACCCAACTAATGGTAATAATGTAATCTTTTCCTTGTTTGAAAGTATTATTGTTGTTTTTTTAAAATAATTTGCATCAGGCTAAAGAAATGTCTTTATATTAGAGTTTTTAATAAATAAAGGCTAAGTTTGTGTTTTCAGTTTATGAATACTTTTATATTTTATAATATAAATGAAGTAAATGACTAGTTCACTATAATTGGTAGATTTTTTCACTAACATTATAATTTCTAAACCTAGATTTCTAGCAAATACTTTGTTATATTTCTTTTGAAAAAGTACACTTCTGGCTAGAGTATGCTAATATTTTAAGAATGCCTGTTCAGATTTAGTGTGCTTACATTGTGTCCTGGCTCATTTTTATGGCAACTTGACACTGCCTAGATTTGGGAAGAGAGTAAAATAGAAAAAAAGACCCCATAAAGTTGTCATATGGGGAAGCTCTTCAAAATTTTCTTTAGTGTTGATTGTTGTGGGAAAATCCAGGTCATTATGAATGAATAGTTATGTGGCCCTCAACTGTGTAAGAAAGCAGATTGAACAAACATGACGAGTTAGCCAAGAATCAGCACTCAGTTCCTTTTGGTCTTGGAGTCTTTTCACAGCAGTAGATAGTCTATGGCACTATGTCATATTGTTGATGCATTTTTCTTGTATTAGTTATATCTGATTATAGTTTTTATTTTCTAACTACTTTTCCACTTTCAAGTTGTATAATCTCAAGATCTTTCAGGTGTCAAAAATGTGTATATCTTAGGAACAAACTAAGTGATCAAATTTACCTTTTAAAATTCATTCATCTTAGGATGGCTCAGCAGTGAAAAGCATTTCTTGTTCTCGTAGAAGGCCTCGGTTTAATTCCCAGTGCCAGCATCAGGTTACTCATAACCACACGCAACTCTAGCTTCAGGGGATCTGATGCCCTCATCTGACCTAGTTGAGATTCCACCTCTCTCTATTATTCTCTCTCTCCACTCTCTCACTTTCTCTCACCACAACTAAATCTTATATTTTAAAAATCCATTCATCTTCATTATGTATGTCTTCTCATTTTTTCTAAAAACAGTTATCAAATTTTTATTTTATAATATACTCAGTATTTGAAAAAGATGTCACATTAACATAAATATTTTCTTTGAATGACAAACTATATAATTTCATCTCAGCTGCTAGAATACCATTTAATGTATACGTTCTCTTTTCTCTTCTTTTCATACTTCGGAGATACATTTTGGTCTTCCATGTTCAGTTTTGATATCATTGACAAACTGATACTTGATGTGTGGTCAGATAATTTGAGAACAGGGAAATTTTAACCAAAGATTACAGAATCACTATCTTAGTAAAATATAAAACACATACACATTTACTTAAAAACCACGATAAAAACTCATAATCTTAGACTACTTGTTGGAGACCTTTTGTGTATGATTTAGTGGTTTACGTCTCTAACTTTACCTGACATCTCTGCCACCAGTTCTACTACCATCCAAAGAGTTCATGATACCTTCTGTGTGGATCATGGAAATGACTTTAACCCTCTCCTAAAGAAAAGATTATGCTAGAAAAAAAATGACACCAACAGCCAGGACACCCTATTAACTTACTATCTTTATCACCAAACGGCACGATACTTAGGCAACTTTTCTTTTTATCTCTCTATAAAGAGAGTTTGAAATACACATCCCCCTCCTCCATGCTGTATCTAGAATTCTGTGATACTGTGTTGATTAGAGACATAGTATTTAAGTGTTAGTTGATAGCTTAAAACTGGATGTCTAACCTTCATCTGAAAAACACATTTGATGTTGAAATTAGCTGATTTATTTTTGGAAGAGTTCTGCTTTGATCTGGTGCATAAATCCAAGCCATCATGATGTGCTTTAGAACGAGTTTAAACATCAAGTGACAGGCTAAAGGGAGAAAAACATTCGAGTCTAAATTTTTTCAGAGATTATATTGCAGTTTACCCTTAACTAGTTGGGGATTCTACATCCTTATGAAATTTTAGCTATCATCTCTTTGTTTTATTCCATAGAAGTCTTCACACAAAACTGCAACTATTAGTTTTAATAAAATAATAGTTGATAGTTCAGTCTTCATCATAAATACAGATGCTTGAAGATTTATTAAAGCATGGTATTAAACACTTAAATATTTAAAATTTACTATACAAGGTTGTATTTTCTCGTATTATGATTGCACTAAAAATCTGAATGACTATTTAAAATTATGATGGAAATTGAAGTAAATACAAATACTTAGATTCATTTTCAATGAGTGTTTTATGTATATTTATTTTATCTATTAACTGATCTAGTAAGGTACTCATGGACATATAGTTTTAATATTTCACTTTTATTATATTATTTTAATAGACACTGTAGATAATAATTTATAGTGTTTTCTTTAACTTCTACTAAATTAAGGAAATGTTAGCATGCATCATAACCAGTAAATTTTAAAATAGAATATTGACTGCTGGGCAAAGAATTAGCCTCTTCTAGAGATCAGCACCCTTACTGGCTATATATATACACACAACACAAATGGACTCAGAAGTTTATATTTATACATGTTTGTGAATATTCATACATATATACATATGGCATATGGATATATATCATTTAAATACACGTGCATGGCAAATACATACATATAAAGATATAATCAAAGAAAAAGAAGGTATGAACTCAAGAATGCAGAAGGTGGGGGACATTGAAGGGTTTCAGTTAGAAACATTTTGGGAACATTGAACAATTAGTATTATAGTGGTGGTCCCAATAAGAGGCCTGGTTTTATTAACAATCTGCCTACAGATTACATGAAAGTGAAAGACATGAAACTCAGGAGCAACTAGTGATGAATTTTCTAGGCAAATATCAAATAGGAGAAATCACCAGCTTTAATTTGTTCTTTAGCCTGATTTAAGACAAGTTTGAGAAAATTCTGAAATTATTTATTGAGTTCAATAGTGAGACTACTCCATCTTCCTTTACGCTCCTCATTTCTGCTTTTTATTATCCCTCCTTTCTTCTTAAGTAATGAACAGCATTTTAAGAAGTTCACTTAACAAAAGTGTGTGGCTGTGTTATCGTGTCCAAGGAGTCCCTAAGTACCCCCAAATTAAGGCGGAGCATGAATAAAACGAAGCTTTTGTCAATACAGCATGCTGTAAAGGGTAAGATGAAAGGACTGCTCCCCCACCCAAACTTTGCCTAGTGTTTAATCTACTATTAGTTTGTTCTCAGACAGCCAGTGGTTTTAATCTAAATTCACTTAAGAGTGATTATTTTAAAATAAACTTTTGAATGATGTATTGTGCATTAAAAAAACTCTCATCTCTCATTATTCAGGAAAATGTATATATTTATATTTTTGTCTCATTGAACAGTATCTGGTTTTGTCTTCTCCAGCCAGACGTTTTACTGGGCTTATGATAAAGAAGGACACAGATGCTCCAGAAGAACAAGTAGGATCCATTGTACAATGCCAATAATTAAACCCCCAAATGAGTCAGTGACTGACTGACCCACACTCTTCATTTTTATAATCTAGGCTCTAAACTGAATATAAATGAAAATTAAATCGCTTAGCCTGCAAAGGTTAAAAATAGAAAAAGGAATAAGACATATGTTACCAAATAAGATTAGTTAAGTTTCAACTCATATTAATTTAATATGAGAATTAGTATAGGGTACATCATCTAGAACTATTTAAGAAAACAATTTTGAATGTACTATTTTTACATTTTAAGGCAATTGTTTTTTCTATTTTAATGTTACTACTGCAATTAATAAAATATACATGTTGTATTATATATGGACATAAAAGTACTATCTTAATCAAGAAGCTAAAATGTAAGCTCAACCATACCGAATGTTCAGCTCAGCATCACAGGAGACAGTTGCTGGAAAATATCAAATACAGCCTTGTATTTTAAAATAAGTGGACATCACCTTCAAAGAAACCATCTGTACAAGAAGTTACACTATGGCACAGACATGGGCTTATCATGGCAATGATGTGCATCTCTGTCTGCTTTTCTTTCTGCAGGACAGTTTAACAGCTTGGTAACAGCTGTGTGGATTTTAAAGTAAAATTCTTATGTTTAAATTGCTAGTTTTAAAGTCAAAATGATAAGAATGGTCCAATCTTTAACCTTTCCTCCTTTAAATAGTTCTCTTATACGTATAGTATTTGAATATGGGATATATTCATATGTGTCCGTATATTATGTAATTCAACAATAGCTTTCTCTCTTGGGCACTAATTATGACTCTAAGGCGGACTCAAAGCAACATATATAAATGTAAAATGAGAAATGTAAGGTATGATGATATAAAAATGCTAGCATTTTAAAACTTGGAACCATGACCCATACCCAAGAAGAAAGAATGAGGTATCTGAAGGTCTTAATGCTGAAGCAATTCGGGAGAAATAGATGGGAGGGGAGAGAAGAAGCCTGGCAAATGAGTAATAATGGCAATACAATAAAATAATAACGAAGAGTTATTCTACATGTGGCATTCTTCATGTGTGCCAAAATAACATGAGCTCTGAAAGGCCATTGTCAGTGCGGGGAAATGTGAAGGGTGATGCTAATTAGACAAGCTTTACTAACACATGCGACTGTCTCTCCTACTTTTTTCTTGTCATAAACATAAGGAGTTAGTGATTTAATGACAGGTGAGGTTTCTTGCTGAGTGAAAAAGATAATGGTTTAGAAAGTAAAGGTTAAAATGATAAACAAGAGTTGTATTTAAAGTAGCATACTGATTTGTTTGTTTGTTTGTAGGAAGCATAAGCCTGCACTGGTTTAAAAATATTATGAACAAAAATGGCAAACTGCCCCTTTGTTACACAATAAACAAGAGGTACATGTTTCAGCTTTGCCCAGTGTAATGACTTCATTTCTACCGTCTTTTTTGTTGACATAAGCATTCCTGAGGAAAGAATTAAAAATCCCTCAAGATATTCCATCCAAATCTCTGTACATTAATTCAGGCAGAAAGAGGAACTAATATATAAGAACTTGTGTAAAGGAAGCATTCAAAATAAAAAAATATTGATTGAAAATGAGAGAGGCTCATCTTTTCACTTCTCCAAAAACAAATGGATGGAAACAGCTTCAGGGATCGCTCTACTACCCAGCCCGCTGACATGCTTGACTTTCTCCTTTGCGATAACTTAACAGGTACGCTTTAAACTTAAAAGCTTGCATAGCATGAGGTCCTGTGAGTATTACACCTTATTATATTTATGCATGTATTTTAAAAACAACTTTATTTTAGCTGGGAACAAACATTTCCTTGTTATTTTCTTATCATTTGAAACGTAACTCTCAGAAAAGAAGATCCAAGAAAACAAGTGATTATAAATAAAATATTTAACAAATAATGTCTTCTACACCTGCTGATGATTGTTTTCTATGAATTGTTCTAGTTCCAACATGTTCTTTTCTGCTTTGTGACATTGAGCACATTCTTTTGGAAGCCATAAACCCTAGTAGATGACATGTACCTGTCTGTGCAGCTAATGCTTTACCTCAGAGTTTATTTCTTCCAAAGTGAGCCTTTCTTTTAAGACAAATGCATGGTTATCTTTAGTTAAAATTCTAAACTAAGGTCACAGGAAATTGAAGTTTAGAGAAATGTATTTAATTTATTGTGGGGCACAGTGTTAATGACAACGAAAGATGATGCCAAACTGCCAGGTCTCTTGTTTTGTGCTTTTTGGTTTTCATTCTATTGTTTGTGGTACACTGACTCTACAAAGGAAAGGAACGAAAGCAGATGTGGAGACAGGTAAAGGAGTCAATACAAAGACATTCATACTTGTTTTCTTCAAGAATAGGCAGGGAAGAGATTATTTTTCAAAATTGCGTTCAACCTGAATTATATAATTCCCCTTGCAGTAATTATATATATTATATAATTCCTCTTGACACTACTTTACACTTAATTCTCCACTATAGATTTATTGCATTCTCTGGTGAGTGAAAGGGAACCTCTGGTACCCAAGACTCAGTAAATATTCACACAGTATGCAAACTGTATTTGTATATGCAAAACTGATATTTTTAACCTAGTTTGATTAGGGCAAGCCTCAATACTGAATCCCTCATCTTAGCCAAGATAATCCATTTCCTAAGTTTGCCTCAAGTCATTCAGTCTTACTCTTCTAGCTTCTTGTAAGGGAAGTGTTAAAGTGTCAATTACCTGGGCTGGAGAGATGGCTCAGCAGTTAAAAGCACTGACTGCTCTTCCAAAGGACCTGGGTTCAATCCCAGCACCCATATGACAGCATGTAACTGTCTGTAACTCTGCTTCCAAGGTTTCTGAAATCGTCACACAAACATATACGAAGGCAAAATATCAATGCACATTAAGGAAATGAAAAAAAAATGTCAACTTCCCCGAATCAACAAAATAAGAAATGCATTTTTTCCTGCTATAAAAATTACTGTAATTATAAATAAAATATAGAGTATCTTTTGTTTTTACTTACTATGAAAAATTTAAATAAACCTAATAGAATAAAATACTGCTGGATGTCATAGCATTATTTTTTTAATTAAATCTTTGTATAGCCATCCATTGTGCCTCACTATTTCTGAGAATATATATGGTCTGCTCAAATACACACACTTGCCTACAGTTTTATTTTCATGTGCACCTTGAGAGACTTTCTTTTAATCAAATTTCTGTTTTATGCAAAATGCATATGTTGTCGAAGAAAATAAAACTGGTCCCTTTAAAAGTCCCATAGCAGTTAAAGTTTATGATCAGATGTGTGATGAGTTGGTGCTCGATTGAATCATTACTGAACAGAGATATAAATTTCCAACCGGACCAGTACATGAGATTCCAACCTGTACAACCGGATGTTGAGCTGTGGGGTGGATGGGAGGGCAAAGTGTGTGTTCGCTGTTTCACTGGGAAAAGGCTTCTCCCTCTAAGGCCCTTCACACTCACAGACTGCTTTTCCCTACAGGCTCCTATCCATTAATCTTATCACCATCACACCAGCTGAGCCAGCACTTACACAGATTCAGCACTTTCCACAACAAGTAAATGACTCTTCAGTTCTTAGATCTCGCCCAAGAGGCGTACCTAGCACAGCAGGGAACATACAGGCCTTATGTACTTAAAATTCAAAAGAGCATTGAGCGAAAATGTTGGTCCAAGTAAAAGTAAAATGTAGCTGTATTATCTTCTGGATGACCTTGAGTATGAGTGTGCCTATTTTCAATAATATAAAAAAATAGTTTATTCCAGAAAAGACACAGATCCATAAAGATGCCCACCTGCTACTCTCTTGTGAAATAAATGTTCAACAATTCTACAAGCTACTTCAGACTTATGGTATATTCTGTTCATTTACCTTATGAATTTGGAGAGATATATGTTTTATTTTAGTCTAATATTTTTTTTATCTCCTGATACCTTTTTTACATAGAGAAACTTCAATAATCTTTTGGGTAAGTCTAGATTTAATTAAAGAAGATCATGAAGAATTGCCTTAGTACCTTCAAGAAAAACAGACATTTTAGAAAAGTTAATACATTTCTGGATATGCTAAGTTCCAGGTATTTCACATATTCTTATATATGCTTGAGAAGTAGAGAATTTGTTAAATGCTTATTTCCCCAGGTTGCTAGTAAATGAACACTTTATTAGTTATCCTTAAAATTAAGATTATAACTTTCAAAAACATGCCCTGAATTTTTGATTATAAATTATTATTTATTATAAAACATGAATAACCATCAGAGCAGAGAACAAAGCAAAGGACAAATCCAAATCTGGGACATTTTTCTTAATATGTGCCAAATGAGCCATCTTTAGAGTTCTCTAGAGTGTCCATTCTTTACTGCTTGATTGAAAATGTTTCTTAGATAATAAACTTTAAGCCTTGTGACGACCCCCATCATCCTCTCTACATGTGTTTTCAAACATAATATCACCTTTCAAAACTAAGAAGTGATACTGCTTATAGAACTGAATGATGGAAAAACATACTTGTTACCATCATTAATGAATGCATCCTTCCATTGATCCAGTTCTTCCCAAACATTAGTGTAAGGGAATTGTGGAAGATATCTGTGCAAATGTAGATCCTAGAGCCCTATTTATATGCAGATAGTCATCTTAAATAACCTGGGTGTGCCTCTAGAATCTGAATATGCAACAGGCATCATAATAATATTGCCAAGGCATTTCCTAGTTAATGTTTTGAAAAGTACTACTTTTTACAAATAATATCTTACTTTTCTATGAGTATTAATGTATTACATCACAGGCTAGTTTTTATATCAATGCCCTTAGCACTACTACCTGCTCCGGGGATGATTCATATGTAAGTTTTAGCACAAAATAAGGCAGGATTTTAATGCCGTTTATTCTTTGAGAATTTTATTCATACATACAATAAGGTATGATTGATATACATCCTCGTTGCTCTCCTCCCAACTCTCCCCATATACTCTACAACAGAGCTCTTTCCCATTGTCTTTCTTATTTTTATGTGTAAGCAATAACCCTCTTGATCCAGCTGACAACTGGTAAACCAAGGAGGTTAGCACGAATTATCATATCTCATTTGCAGGAGGAATTTTGAAAGATGGGAGCTAAAGTGTCTGTGGCATTTTCGGCAGACATGTTTTCTGTTTCCCAGAAGGCTATCACTGTTTATAAGGATTGATAGTGCTGATTTGTTCAATTAAAGATAAGAGAAACGTTGCCTTTAAAAAGTTGCCTTCTTGGACATAATTATCAACACGCAGACAGGTGGGGCTGGGTGTGTTAGTCTAGGAAGAAAGTTTGTGAACAGAAGGGCTGATCCTAATGACTACCACAGTCTACCCTTCCTCTCACCTAACTGATTGTAAGACTATGGAAATAACCCAGAAAACAGTCCTTAGAGGTAGTTATGGAAAAAACTCAACTTATTTCTTCCATTTGTTTACAGAATATTTTTAAGATGGGTTACTATTCTGACCTAGAATGATCTTCGGTAGAGTGAAGGACCTAACAGAAGCAACAGCAACAACAAATATTCTTGGCAGAGGCTATGTTAGAAGTACAGGTTGAGAAAACCTTACAAAGAAAGCAACAGCTGTCTGTTGTTTCTGGGGCCGGAAGTCCTGTACCATCTGAGGCTTTAGTCTATGTCTCCACAGTTTTGCCAAGACCCACACATTTGAAGCTGCACTAAGACAGTGTCTCCTCTTCTCCCTCCTTGTTTCTGGTTCTCACGTTGGCTACACCCCCTCCCACAGTGGAAAACAAGCAAGCCTGGCTTTTATAACCTCTTTGTAGCCTTCAAATAGTAGTTTGGAGCCCCCTCTTGGAGATGGAGTGCCTGAAGTATTTATTACAAGACAACCGAAGGCCAGGGCTGGCAAGCAGAGGCCTTTTCATCTGGTTTATATAGCTAGAAACTCACTACCATCATCTTCCCAGATCACTGAAGAGCTCTGCAGCTCTGTTCTGTGTTAACCCTCTCAGACCCCAATGGCCTCTGGGAGACCTGACCTCTACTTTGAGACACACTGAACTGGAAATAATAACTCCCATATGGGAGAAGAATACTCCAGCTTCGAGAGCTTATCGGGCTTTGTGTTTTCTATGACGACTAAGAAAGGAGTGTGTATTGGAAGCAATTCTCTCAGCTTATGGCTATTTTCATAGGGGTTCTATATTTAATAAAGGTTAAATCCATTGAAACACTGAGTCAAAGACACTTTTCATGATCAACAATTTCACCTACTTTAGAAGCCTGCCTCTTCCCGCTCTTCTCATGCCTGCTCAAAGCAGGAACTCTGCAGCTCTGGCTTTGTCTCCCAGGCAAATGGCCCTTCCCTCCAAGAATATAAATAAGAATTTTCAATCTGAACTTGTACATCACTCTTAGATGTCTAGCTCCTCCACACAAAAGCAAAGCCTTTTGAGTAATTGCGAGACTTAATTAGCCTGTGTTCACACAACGTCTTCCTTTGTTAGCTATCAACAGACTGCTTTCATCAGTGGCCCTCTGACTCTCTGAAGACTATTCTTTTTCCAAGTTTTATACAGATTTCTATTTTCAGGTTTGGAGTCCTATGATGTAAGGCTCTACATTTGAGTACCCAGTCTCTCTTTCCTGATTCTTTCCCACCACAAATAACTGCTTCCAGTCTTGATGGTGATCTGATCACCCCCTCAATCTGCTAATGCCTGTCACCAATGAAATAGAAAGGACATTTGGACCAGCAGTGGTACTATGGTGACAATAGGCTATACAAGCTGGATTCTTTTTAGTCCATTTTCACATCTTTATGTCAGAGCTATAGCAAAATGAGGAAGGAGGAGAGATAGATATAAAAAAGAAAAAAAAAGAAAAAGAAACAGAAAATTCCACCTAGGAGAACACTGTGAAAAGGTAACCTGAATTCCCTTTCTCAGTGAAAAGACAGCACATTGTATAGTGTTCTATACAAAAAAGAAAGTTCAGGTCACTTATTAGATAATTTTTGGCAACCACATTCTGAGTATCATCTGAATACTCTACATCTTTAGAGCTCAACCTCTATATCAAAGTAAACAATTGAAATTATTTACTGTTTCTAAGATTCTTCCTGTAAAATATGCTGAACATATTAATTTGCATTGTTATGACACTTGAAGATGAAAGATGATGAACAGCATTAGAAAAAGATGTTTCCAGTCAGACAGTGGTGGTACATACATATGATTTTGATCCCAGCTCTTGGGAGGAAGAGGAATGCAGATTTCTGAGTTAAAGGACAGCTTGGTCTACTGAGAGAGTTTCAGGATATCTATGAATTAAAAAAAAAAAGCCCAGTCTTAAAATAACAAAAGCAAGCAAATAAGCAAATAAAATTGTTTCAGATGATAAACTATTTTGTATATTTTTTTTATATTCTCAGTAACACTGAGTTGTCACCAAACAGTCCTAGAAGTAATCAAGATATTTCCCCATTTTAGGAAAGAAGGATGTAGTGCTTCTTGGAACATTTGCTAATGGAATGCATAACATTTCTGACACTTTCACAGATGGATGTTATCATGGTTATCTATCTATCTATCATCTATCTATCTATCTATCTATCTATCTATCTATCTATCTATCTTATTTACTTGTTCTAACAAAGTGAACTATGTAGCCTAGGATGACCTGGAGTTCACAGAGATGTGCATGGGTCTGCCTCCCCAGCACTGTGTTTAAATGTATGCAACACCACACCCAGCAATTCTCAAATTTGGATATGCCATAGTACTACTGCCTCCAAATGAACAAACATGCACACTGTAATCATGCATACTTAATCCACTAATGAAAGTTTGATTTTCAGGAAGAAGACTTTGAAATTAGATATACTCTTTCCACTGACATACTGCTAGAATCTCAAGGCTGTCTAAAGCATATTAAAGAGCATTTTGTCCAAATATTCAAAGCTAAATCAAAGTATAAACTTTTGCTTTTGGAGTGCAAGAAATATTTTACAATTCTATAAGGAGCATGTTCAGTTCTGTTGTGCAGCTTCCTCATTCCCTGGGAGCTGCTGATTAGCCAGCATTTTCTGTCTGTGCAACTACAAAATCTAAGAAGCAACATGTAGTGATATTTTATTTGTATTCTAATAAATAATGCTTACATGAAGATCAGAAAGCAAAACAGCCCCACTGATCAGCCTTACAGACCAGTCAATGGTTACACACATTCAGCAGGCAGAGGCTACTCATCTTCTCATCTTTTCCTGGCTGCCCAGACTCCAAATAATCACCCAGAAACTAAATTAATTAAAATACTGCTCATCCTATTGATTAGGCTTTTTATTTACTAACTATGAATCTTAAATTGCCACATTTCTATTATTCTATGTGTTACCACGTGGCTGTGGCCTACAGATAAGTTTCCATCTGGCATCAGTCTCTTTCATGCAGATACATAGCATCTCCCTGACTCTACCTTCTTTCTTCTTCTATCTCTGCTTGGAATTTCTACCCACCAAGGCCAGCTGGACTGGGTCTGAAAAAGCATGGGATAAAACCAAACTTGCTGAACATAGCGGACAATGAGGACTACTGAGAACTCAAGAACAATGGGTTTTTGATCCTACTGCACATACTGGCCTTGTGGGATCCTAGGCAGTTTGGATGCTCACCTTACTAGACCTGGATGGAGGTGGGTGGTCCTTGAACTTCCCACAGGGCAGGGAACCCTGATTGCTCTTTGGGCTGATGAGGGAGGGGGACTTAATCGGGGGAGGGGGAGGGAAATGGGAGGCGGTGGCGGGGAGGAAACAGAAATCTTTAATAAATAAATATAAAAAATAAAAAAATAAAAAGGAAGGTTTTAAATTTAATATAGCAGGATTACATACAAAAAAGAAGTTATCATGCAAGAATTGGTTACAATATTTATTCCATCTACATTTGGCAAATTAAGGAAATAGTCTATCATTTATGCTATCTTTGTGAGTCTAAAGTTTTATATTTAATCTATCTTTTATAATTTTTTTTCTTGGAAAAAAAATTTTCCGCCTCCTCCCATCCTCCCATTTCCCTCCCCTTCCACCCACTCCCCTCCCCCTCCCCCCACTCCTTTTCCCCTCCCTCTCCAGACCGAAGAGCAGTCAGGTGGAAAGTCCAAGGTCCTCCCCCCTCCATCTAGTTCTATGAAGGTGAGCATTCAAACTGGTTAGGCTCCCACAAAGCCAGAACATGAAGTAGGATCAAACCCCAGTGCCATTGTCTTTGGCTTCTCATCAGTCCTCATTGTTCAGAGAGTTCGGTTTTATCCCATGCTTTTTCAGTCACAGTCCAGCTGGCCTTGGTGAGCTCCCAATAGATCAGTCCCACCGTCTCAGTGGGTGGGTGCACCCCTCACGGTCCTGACTTCCTTGCTCATGTTCTCCCTCCATCTGTTCCTCATTGGGACCTTGGGAGCTTATTCCGGTGCTCCAATATGGGTCTCTGTCTCTATCTTCATCCATCGCCCGATGAAGGTTCTATGGTGATATGCAAGATATTCATCAGTGTGATTATAGGGTAGGGTCATTTCAGGTTCCTTATCCTCAGCTCCACAGGGCACTAACTGGGGACATCCCCCTGGGCACCTGGGAGCCCCTCTAGGTTCAGGTCTCTTCCCCACCCTAAGCTTGATCCCTTAATTAAGATATATGCTTCCCTGCTTCCATATCCATCCTTCCTATATCCCAACCATCCCAATTCCCCAATTTTCCCCCATCCTCCCCTTCTCACATTTCTCTCCCCATCTCCCCTTACCCCTATCCCACCCCACCCCCAAGATCCCAATTTTTGCTCGGCAATCTTGTCTGCTTCCCATATCCAGGAGGATAACTATATATTGCTCTTTGGGTTCACCTTCTTATTTAGCTTCTTTAGGACCACAAATTATAGATTCAATGTCGTTTATTTGTGGCTAGAAAACAATTATGAGTGAGTACATCCCATGTTCCTCTTTTTGGGTCTGGGACACCTCACTCAGGATAGTGTTTTCTATTTCCATCCATTTGCATACAAAATTCGAGAAATTGTTTTTTACCACTGAGTAGTACTCTAATGTGTATATATTCCACACTTTCTTCATCCATTCTTCCATTGAAGGACATCTAGGTTGTTTCCAGGTTCTGGCTATTACAAATAATGCTGCTATGAACATAGTTGGACAAATGCTTTTGTAATATGATAGGGCATCTCTTGGGTATATTCCCAAGAGTGGTATTGCTGGGTCCAGGGGTAGGTGGATCCCGAATTTCCTGAGAAAACACCACACTGATTTCCAAAGTGGTTGCACAAGTTTGCATTCCCAACAGCAATGGATGAGTGTGCCCCTTAATCCACAACCACTCCAGCAAAGGCTATCATTAGTGGTTTTGATTTTAGCTATTCGGACAGGTGTAAGATGATATCTCAAAGTTGTTTTGATTTGCATTTCCCTGATCGCAAAGGAGGTTGAGCATGACCTTAAGTGTATTTTGGCCATTTGAACTTCTTCTGTTGAGAATTCTCTATTCAGTTCAGTGCCCCATTTTTTAATTGGGTTAATTAGCATTTTAAAGTCTAGTTTCTTGAGTTCTTTATATATTTTGGATATCAGACCTTTGTCTGTTGTGAGGTTGCTGAAGATCTTCTCCCAGTCAGTGGGTTGCCTTTTTCTCTTAGTGACAGTGTCCTTCACTTTACAGAAGCTTCTCAGTTTCAATAGGTCCCATTTATTCAATGTTGCCCTTAATGTCTGTGCTGCTGGGGTTATACATAGGAAGCAATCTCCTGTGTCCATATGTTGTAGGGTACTTCCCACTTTCTCTTCTATTAGGTTCAGTGTGTTCAGACTGATATTGAGGTCTTTGATCCATTTGGACTTGAGTTTTGTGCTTGGTGATAGATATGGCTCTATTTTCATTCTTCTACAGGTTGACATCAAGTTGTGCCAGGACCATTTGTTGAGGATGCTTTCTTTCTTCCATTGTATGCTTTTAGCTCCTTTATCGAAAATGAGGTGTTCATAGGTTTGTCGGTTAAAATATGCATCTTCTATATGAATCCATTGGTCAACTTCTCTGTTATTATGCCAATACCAAGCTGTTTTCAATACTGTAGCTCTTTAATAGAGTTTGAAGTCAGGGATGTTAATGCCTCCAGAAGTTCCTTTATTGTATAAGATTGTTTTGGCTATCCTGGGTTTTTTGTTTTTCCATATAAAGTTGATTATTGTCCTCTCAAGATCTGTGAAGAATTTTGATGGGACCTTGATAGGGCAACTGATTTTTTTGAGTTGATTTTGTAACCTGCCACATTACTAAAGGTGTTTATCAGCTGTAAGAGTTCTTTGGTGGAATTTTTGGGGTCGCTTATGTACACTATCATATCACCTGCAAATAACGAAAGTTTAACTTCTTCCTTTTCAATTTGAATCCACTTGAACCCCTCATGTAGTCTTATTGCTATTGCTAGAACTTCAAGCACTATATTTAAGAGGTATGGAGAGAGTGGACAGCCTTGCCATGTTCCTGATTTTAGCGGGATGGCTTTGAGTTTCACTCCATTTAATTTGATGTTAGCAGTCAGGTTGCTGTAAATAGCTTTTATTATATTTAGGTATGTCCCTTGTATCCCTAATCTCTCCAAGGCTTTTATCATAAAGGGATGTTGAATTTTGTCAAATGCTTTTTCAGCATCTAATGAAATGATCACATGGTTTTTTTTCTTTTAGCTTATTTATATGATGGATTACATTGATAGATTTTCATATGTTGAACCAGCCCTGCATCTCTGGGATGAAGCCTACTTGATCAAAATGGATAATTTTTCTAATGTGTTCTTGGATACGGTTTGCCAGTATTTTGTTGAGGATTTTTGCGTCAATGTTCATGAGTGAGATTGGCCTGTAATTCTCTTTCCTGGTTGAGTCTTTGTGTGGTTTTGGTATCAGAGTAACGGTAGCTTCTTAAAAGGAATTTGGCAATGACTCTTCTTTTTCTATATTGTGAAATACATTAAGGAGTACAGGTATTAGGTCTTCTTGGAAGTTCTGGTAGAAATCCACATTAAAACCATCTGGTCCTGGGCTTTTTTTGGCAGGGAGGTTTTTGATAACAGCTTCTAATTCTTCGCGACTAACAGGTCTATTTAGATTGTTCACCTGTTCCTGGTTTAACTTTGGTATATGGTATTTATCTAAAAAAGTGTCCATTTCTTTTACGTTTTCCAGTTTTGTGGCATAAAGGCTTTGGTAGTAAGATCTAATGATTCTCTGAATTTCCTCTGTGTCTGTGGTTGTGTCCCCCTTTTCATTTCTGATCTTATTAATTTGCATATTCTCTCTCCTCCGTTTGATTAGTTTGGATAGGGGTTTATCAATCTTGTTGATTTTCTCCAGGAACCAGCTTTTTGTTTCATTGATTCTGTGGATTGTTTTCTGTGATTCTATTTTGTTGATTTCAGCCCTCAGTTTGATTATTTCCAGTCTTCTACTCCTCCTATGTGAGTCTGCTTCTTTTTATTCTAGAGCTTTCAGGTGGGCTGTTAAGTCTCCACCATGTGCTTTCTCTGTTTTCTTTAAGTGGGCACTTAGTGCTATGAACTTTCCTCTTAGGACTGCTTTCATAGTGTCCCATAAGTTTTAGTATGTTGTTTCTTTATTTTAATTAAATTCAAGGAAGACTTTAATTTCTTTCTTTATTTCTTCCTTGATCCAGCTGTGGTTCAGCAGTTGACTGTTCAGTTTCCATGTGTTTGTAGACTTTCTGGGGGTAGCATTGTTGTTGAATTCTAACTTTAATCCATGGTGATCTGATAAGACACAGGTGGTTACTAATATTTTTTTGTAACTCTGGAAGTTTGCTTTGTTACCGAGTATGTGGTCGATTTTTGAGAAGATTCCATGAGCTGCAGAGAAGAAGGTATATTCTTTCCTATTTGGGTGGAATGTTCTATAGATGTCTGTTACGTCCATTTGATTCATTACCTCCATTAATTCCCTTCTTTCTCTATTACGTTTCTGTCTGATTGACCTGTCCATTGGCGAGAAAGGAGTGTTGAAGTCTCCTACAATTAGTGTGTGTGGTTTCATGACTGGCTTGACTTTTAGCAATGTTTCTTTTACATAAGTGGATGCTTTTATATTAGGGGCATAGATAATATTCAGGATTGAGACTTCATCCTGATGTATTGTTCCTGATATGTGTATAAAATGTCCCTCTCCATCTCTTCTGATTGATTTAAGTTTGAAGTCAACATTGTTAGAAATTAGTATGGCCACACCTGCTTGTTTCTTAGGTCCATTTGCTTGATAATCCTTTTCCCAGCCCTTTACTCTGAGTAGGTGCCTGTCTTTGTGGCTGAGATGTGCTTCTTGTAAACAGCAGAATGTTGGATCCTGTTTTCGTATCCAATCTCTTAGCCTGTGCCTTTTTATAGGTGAGTGGAGTCCATTGACATTAAGTGATATTAATGACCAGTGGTTGTTAACTCCGGTCACTTTTTTGGTAGTAGAGTTTGTGTGTTTCCCTTCATTGAGTTGTGCTGGTGAAGGGTCTCTAGATGTCTGAGTTATTGTGGTTATTGTTGGACTCCTTGGTTAGTGATTTTCCTTCTTTACTTTCTGTAGGGCTGGATTTGTGGCTACTTTTTGTTTAAATTTGTTTTTATCCTGGGAAATTTTGTTTTCTCCATTTATAGTGATCAAAAGATTGACTGGGTATAGTAGTCTGGGCTTGCATCCATGGTCTCTTAGTTTCTGGAGAACCTCTCTCCAGGACCTTTTGGATTTCATGGTTTCCATAGAGAAGTCAGCTGTAAGTCTGATAGGTTTACCTTTTTAAGTAACTTGGTCTTTTTCCTTTGCAGCTCTTAATATTCTTTCTTTATTCTGTATGCTTTGTGTTTTGATTATTATATGGCAAGGGGATTTTTTTTTATCCAGTCTATTTGGTGTTCTGTATGCTTCTTGAACCTTCATAGGTATATCTTTCTTTAGGTTGGAAAAATTTTCTTCTATAATTTTATTAAATATGTTTTTTGGACCTTTGAGCTGTACTTCTTCTCCTTCTTCTACTCCTATTATTCTTAGGTTTAGTCTTTTTATTGTGTCCCATATTTCTTGAAAGTTTTGTGATGAGAGAGTTTGTTGGTTTTGCTGTTTTCTTTGATCAGTGCGTTTATTTTCTCTATGGTATCTTCAGAATCTGAGACTCTTTTTCTATCTCTTGTATTCGGTTGGTTATGCTTGTTTCTGTAGTCTCTATTCATTTACCTTGATTTTCCACGTCTAGCCGGCCCTCTGTTTGTGTTTTCTTCCTTTCCTCCATTTCAGTTTTCAAGTCTTGAACTGTTTCCATTATCTGCTTGATTGTTTTTCCTTGGTTTCCTAGGGTATCATTCACTGATTTACTCAATTCTTCAAACTTTCTGTTATACTTTTCATCCATTTCTATAAGGGCGTTTTTTACATGCTGTTTAAGGGCCTCTATCACTTTCATAAAGTCAATTTTTTCTACTTCTTCTTGATTAAGGTGTTCATGTCCTCCTGTTGTGAGGTCGCTGGGTTCTGGTGGTTTCATGTTGTTTTTCAGATTGTTGGGTGAATTCTTGCATTGGCGCCTCCCCATCTCTTCCTCCTAATACTCCCCTATAGATCTTCTTTTACAGGATCAGGTCTCCTTGCCCACTGATGTACCTTCCCAGTGATGTCACTCCCCAGTGATGGCTCTCCTGGTGCCTAGATCTGATCTCCGTGCTGCTTGGGTAGCTCGTACACAAAGGGCCTACCTTGTTTGCTGCAGGCAGGCTATTGAGACAAAGGAACTACCACCCTCCCGGTTGCCCTCCAGATTTGGATTCTGTCCCAGCGCTCAAACAGGCTGAGCTGGCAGATGTTATGTGGCCAAAGAAGGGAGGGAGGCAGAAGGGGGAAGGGTTCTGGATGCAATCTGGGTGGAATAGGAAGAGAGAGGAGGTATCGGGCAGTATAGCCCCTGCAGGAAGATCAGGAAGTGTAGGAGGGATGAGGAATGTCTGAGTTCCCTGTCCTGGGCTGCTGCCGTGGGCCAGAAACTCACTCACCCCAATGATGGCTCTCCTGGTGCCTAGATTGGATCTCCCTATCTTTTATAATTATAGCTATTTTTCTTCAACTCCATCAAAGACTCCAGAAGGATATAATATTACCTAAGATAACAGAAACTCATTATAAGCAACTTTCAAAACTCTAGAATTGACAGAGATATCTTGCTGCCTGGATAGTTACCCAAAGTTCTTCTGTAACATTGGGACATCCATCTTAAGCCTACAGGCCCATAGTATCTGGCAGTCTTTTTCATGAAGCAGGAAATTTGAAAGATTGTTTCTCCTATTTTGGAAGTTTATTCTTTATCCTGAAGAATTTCTGGCAGACTCTTTCATGAAGCAGAAACCCAGAAGGAGTGTCTCACATTCTTTAGGCAACTTCAGCAGTCATTTATCTATGGGTCCTGCATGTCTAGTTTATACAGAATACCATGAAGCAATGCAAGCAAGAGCAGTTTCTTGCTCAAATGGCCTTGTCATATTGAAGGCAAATTCCATAATGAGTTTCTAAAATGCCTATCAACCTCTCTGAAGTTATGAGTGCTGCCAGAAGCAGAATTGTGTCACTGTTGAAAAAAGTCTAAGTTCTTAAAACATTGTAAATGCCATATTCTGTATGTCCTTGAAAGATTTAAAGAGTACATATCCATCTGAAATATATCCATACATAGTAGAAAACCTAACTTATGTGACTACAAGTTTGACTACTATAAAGGACTATTTATTAATCTGTATTTTAAACTATGCACTACATTTTTAAATGAGCTGCACAAACACAGTACCTTAAGCAAGAGTAGAAGTACATATAACAAAATTGACCTTAAATTTGTATCAATAGACCAAGATCCATACACATGCAAATTATTCATCTCTATATCATATACCCTTTAAATGTAAACAAACATTTATAAACATTCAGTTAGGGAATTTAGGTGTATTTCTTTATAAACTACTTCCTGCTTTTTGCTAGGGTGCATGGAAACCTTTCAGGGGGTCTTGGTCAATCAAGGCACATTAGTCTGGAAAGAATCCACAGGTTTTCATCCTCTGTTGAAACAAAAGCAGAACCTTTTCCAAAGCAACATATCTTTAAACCCAAATTTTGAGGTCAAGATACCTTTAAAATACATATATTGGTTTAGTTTGTCAGGCTGTGCAAAGAAATATCTCTCGGTACTTAGCCCATTCACAGTCAAAAACTTCAAAGAAAACACAATAATATACAGAATCAAAACTCTCTGTGTATAATCCATCTTTACATGGCTTATTTTTCTTACTCTATTAGTTTTTCTAAAGTTTAATATTTATTTTATTATCTTCACTCCTTTACTCTATGACTGCCTATATTCTTTTATATCACAACTGTTTATACCTCTTTTCCTCTCTCTCCCTATCTATGTATATTTATCAAACATTTATACTCATTTAGAGGTCTTTCCCTATAAATTTGTCTGCATTACATGCATATCTGTAATTATTTTCTAAATAGGAGGGCTTTTTAAAAAAAATTTAAGCAGGCATGGCTAAGACCAATTGTGTGACTCTACCTGTTAACTCTGGCCAGTTCAACATGGCAGAGGCATGCGCACTGCCACAGTTTCAGGGCTGCAGTGTGTCTATGTCACCATTAAGTAATGTGTACATGCTGCTCACAGACCCTATTTAAGTGCTCAGTCTACTGAAAGACTCAGAGATGTCTGTGCAACTAGAACAAACCAGGAAACACTCCCCTAAAGAAGTCATGCAGCCTTCCCTACCAATGCTGAGTCAGGAAGACCTCTCTTAAGGAGCCACCATGCCCTTGTTTGCTGCCAGCAAACAGAGACCATCCAAAAAAAAAAAAAAAAAAAGACAGCTACCAAGAAGTTGTTCTAAAATCTGATGTTTTGTGTCTAGAATCCCCTTTTAAGCTATCTCAGGTTTTATGTCATATGGTCAGACCATGTTGGTGTGCCAATTTGTAGGTGGAGACTGCTGGTTTGTTTCTTAGTTACCTAGACCCAAAATAATCACACAGAAATTATATTAATTAAAACACTGTTTAGACTATTAGCTCAGGATTCTTATTAACTAACTCTTAAATTAACCCATTTCTATTAATCTAAGTCTTGCCATGTTGCTGTGACCTATCGGTAAGGTTCTGTCCAACGTCTGTCTTCTTAGGCAGCTATATAGCATCTCCCTGACTCCACCCTCTTTTCTCCTCTATCTCTGCTTGTAATTCCTGCCTTGCTCTATTCTGAGCAACCATAGAACCAAAGCAGTTTCTTTATTAACCAATGGTAATAAAACATATTCACAACATACAAACGAGAATCCCACATCACCAACCATCTTTAATCCTCGTAGCCACACTAGTTTGTCATAAAAATTGGGCTATATGTTACATGGCTTTAATCCTAGTCCTAGTGAGGAATATAAGAGGGGAGGAGATAGCTCTCAAACACAGTCTCATTTTGAGGTTTCAGGAGGCAGGAATACCATTTCGAATTGAGTTAGAGGTAAGAATCAGCGGCTAGCTGCTTTGTTTTTCTTTCCTTCTGGTTGAACCCCAACATCTGTCTTTAGGTTTTTATTAATTGTGCTACAGGAACATCACCCTTGCTACTGTGATTACTTTTCTTAAAGAAATATATTGTTTTAATCAGGGGATGGGAAGTCATTTTGCTGGCTGGTATTTTTTTTATTGAGACACATTTCATTTGCTGATGAAGTTCTCTACATGCACAACTGGCCACACTGAGTAACCATTCTTGTCTGTGATACATATTTGAATGAAATATTTATAAATCAAGTTTTCGACTTTTTTGTTTTACCACCATGAAAATGGCAACCCTGTGAAAAAGTAAATCACGTCAATTTATTAGTGTTCTGAATTTAGTGTTAGGTGTCTTCCAGTAAGATAAAATCCAGGTTCAATGTTGATGCTTCCCTAAAAAAAAAGTCCGAAACTCTTAAGCTGGTTAATGTTACTAATTTTGAATAAGCATTTTGAATTATAGGATACAGGAGTAAAATGTGCCTTGTGCTGTGAAGAAAGAGAGAACACCAGCATTACCATCCTTGGTAGACCTAAGGTACAATTTAAGAATCAAGCCACAAACTCACCATAATTAAAGATGTAAAATAAGAAAGGTTATGATATATATAGAGGAATAGCAGGAGATATGCCTGTATTAAGCTGCATAATATTTTAAACATTTAAATATTTTAAACATTTCTGAAAATTATGATAAAATAAGAAACAGTGAATTTTGTTGCATAATACAAATATTCGATTTTCCTTATTCAGTACTGTGAACTGAATAAAATGCTTCTTAACAATAATTGTGTTTTACCCTGAGCCAACACCTGTAGGCCGTTAAAACATTATATCTAATTGATAATTGAAGGCAAATTTGTACATCTTACTTTAAGTATACCATAATCTATGACGCAAGTTGCAAAACTCCTTTCCTCTAACTATTTTTAAAGTGCTGTTACTTTTACCTAGTCACACTACTGTGTAATAGAACACAGGAACATTTGCTCTTATATGACTGAAACACAGTATCATGGACCAACATTTCCTCAATTCTTGCGGACTTACATTCTGAGCATCTGGTACCCACCATTCTCTGTTCAGCATTTAGGTTATATGTGCAAATGAAGCAGTGTTTGCTTTTCTGTGCTTAGTTTATTTCAATTAGCTCAATTATTTCCTTTTCTGTCAGCCTGGTCTGAAATGACAAAAAAAAAAAAACCTATTCTTTTTGTGATAGAACATTCTGCCTTCATGAGTATGTCCTACATGTTTTAATCTGTTCATTGGTTAAGTGCCTCAAAGACTGTCTCCCTGTCTTGACTGCAGTGAATAATGCTGCAATAAACATGAGAATCCAGATGTTTCTTCGACATCCTTATATCCTCTCCTTGGATACATACCAAGGGACAGGACATTCACTTATATGTCAGTTCTGATGTTAATTTTTTTTTCAAGAACTGTTCCAGTTGTTACTAGCTCACCCTCCATGTATAGTGGGCAAGGGATGCTTCCCTACATTCTCATCAGCTCTTCTTCTACAAGAGTTGTTTGAATTACTCCCCTGGTTTATCAAATCTCTGTTTTTGGAAGTCTATTTTCTTTTAAATGTGGAAGTGTTTGAAAACATGCTTTAAGTCTGAGAATTTTATCACTATATTTTAAGTATCAACAGCAGTCAAAAAGATTTAAAAGATATTTCTTGAAGTTGTCAGCTTGCTGTTCTAAAATGTGGTAATTTGACACGATGAAAATACATTCTTATTACACTGAGATTTAAATGAGATAATCACATCGGATTTTATCACCTTATTAAGTAACTTTTGAAATATTAGATTTTTGAGTTATCAAAGTAGAAGTATTAAAATACATAAAATATGTTTTAGCTACTTTTACAGTTAGTAACAAATAGAACCTTTAATCTCAAGAGTAGAGTCGTAACAGAGGATATTTAGGTCAACTTGGATGGAGTGCTCATCTAGTTTTTTCTTGCAAGTTTGTTTCTTGGAAATCACTGACATTATTACTTAAATCTGCATATGCTGAATGGTAATTAAATTTGAAACACAGTTTTCTCCTATGGATTTTAGTGAGCTTTTTTTTTTTCTCTATCTTGTTTGCACCTATTGTATACTCCAGAGAAGCTTTAATATCTCTCACTACTAACTGCTTGGGGCCCTGGACTTTCCTTGTTCTATTTCTTCCTACAGATCTTCACTCTGTACTAAAAAAAGAAGAAAGGATATAGACAGAATAATTCATATTAAAGCTTAAGCATAGAGAGATTTTTACTTATTAAACTAAACCCCATGTATTAGCTGTAAGCATCTCTGAGAAATCAGTGTTTTATGGAAAGAATCAAGAGTGTAATTGTAAGTTACAATTCTAAATAGTAACATTATCAATGCAACCATGTTTTTGTAACTATAAATGGTATTCACAACTTTGTCTAAATCCTTAAATATTATTGATTTTCTACAAAACAGTGATCATAAAGACATAAAGAGAACCCTGTGGCTGCATATTTGGTTAATGGAGGAAAAGAAGAATATGTTACAAAATCAATAGGTAATCAATAGTACCTATAATTACACAACAAGATTCTGTGCACTTTAAATTGGATGTTTCCTTTTTTATTTCAAAGATCTTCAGTTTGGCTAGGGAGTGAAAATTCTGTTCTTCTTATTTTGCTGTAAGTTTAGAGACACTCAGAGCATTAACAAGATGCTACAAGAGAAGCACTATTAAGTTGGATGAATTTAGTGTTAATCACAGAAATTTAGCATGCCTTTTCAATTTGGAGAAAAATGAAGAATGACCTAATCCAAGACCTTGCATGATATCTGTGCTCTGCTGTGCACAGAGGGCTGTTGATTCTCACAATTGTCTGTCCGTGAAACTTGTGTGGTCCTTGTTAGGAAGCCTAACAGTGAGACAAAGACAATAGCACTTACTATAAAATGGTTTTGATCATTATGTTTGCTCCCTCAATTTGTGGTTCAAGTTACCCTTTATTAAGAAAAGCTGGCTGATGTAAAATCACTTTACTAGACAATACAAACACAACTCCCCTTTTCTCCAATTTTCCATGAAACCATTGGCCACACACACATTGCTGTCAAGGCTCTGCTTCATGTCAGCTGCACACTGGGCAGACAGATGAGAGACCGGTGATGTGCTAATTTGGAGGGCATGCTTTAGATGTTTAGTCCATTCTGAATCCCATATACTCCAATTACTAGATCATTCATAACCGATTTAAGGATATAAAATTGGGCAATAGAATTTAGAAAGCCTTTGTGTAGGTTGTGAATACTGAGTTGAGGGGGACACCATTTGAGTGAAATTTCAGCCTGAATAAAGAAAGGACTGACCTTGTGATTATCTTTAAGTTCAGAGTTCTGGAAAAAAAAATACAAAACTATAAAACCCTTTGTGCAGATTTGACTGAATAGCGGTTTTACTGAAATAATTATAAGCTATAAAGGTTCCACATTTATAGGAAAGTCATTAATCTAATTTGACAGAAATAGCAAACAGTGTAAACTTGTAGTATCTTGGTGGTTAGCATAGCAAACGTATCTGTTCATCTTATAAATTATGAATAGAGCAGCATAATTTGGACTTTTTTCCATTTAAAAAGAAATTGACTTAGGCTAAACATTGTGCTACAAAAAGTAAAGACACATAAAAAGAGTTAGTGTAAATGATTTATTTAGGATAATAAAGGTGACTTTGAGTGAAAGTTGAAAATATATAAATGAAGAAAAACACACAAGAAGTGTGCTTGTTAAATTCTTGATAATATGTGAATATATGCAAATACAAAAGAAAAGCCAATCATACAACTTTGAAAATGGTTATTTCTTGACAAGGAAACTGATGACAGCTTTTCCTGTATCTTTTATGAATCATAGATCAAAACTATAATCTTGTATAATTTTCATCTTTTATGTTTGAACATAGAGGATCGAGGTAGTTATAGATATAGACTCTTGAATCATTATCTACCTTGGTTTTGACACCGTGTCTTTCACTAAACTTGAAACTCATAGATTTTGTCAGGAGGACTTGCCAGTGAGCCCCAGGGAACCTCCAATCTGTCCCTGCATGCCCTGCTCAGTGATGGAGTCCCAGGCTTACCCCACCTCATCTGACTTTTTTCATGGACTCATTAAATACAAGCTCAGTTCCACGGGTACATTTATTTATATTATAACAAAAGACTGCAACAACATATGCTGCATCTGCTATTTGACCCACAAAATTACCTATTTTTAATTCATTCCCCCTGATTGGTGAGAATTCGCACAACCAAGGAAACTGAACTTCAACTGGCACGGAGAATCAAATAACAAGATCATGCTATATGCAGTATTACTCATTATAGCAACTTAAATATGGGGTGATTCTATAAGTGAACACAAAAGTGCAAAAAGAACTATTTTAGAATACACTCTGTTTTATAGACTGTGACCTACCATTACCAGTGTCTGTATACAAACTGCACACATTTTTCTCAATTGCAATGCTCACCCAAACAAACCTGTCAATAGTAAGATATTTGAGGATATTTTTTTCAAAGCTGAAAATCAAACTCAGAAACTTGTTCACGCTAGGCAAGTATGCTATCATTATTATCCCTGCCACTTTGGAATTTTTATTTTATCCTTGTATTTTATGACCGTTCATGTAAAGTTAGTGCTTTGGGCTTCATCTTTTTTCATCTGGTTGTGAACGTTTTTACATTGGCCTACTATCATACAGAATACTATCTGTTCCCTCCAGCTTTGTGTCAACATTTATTTAAGTAATCATGTTTTCATACAAGTCATTGATAAATGGTGCTAAATATTAAACTGAACAGAGTCGAGAAAAAAGCCTTCTGTGCTGCCACCAGAACTGTCTCTTTAAGTTGACACTCTTTTATAAATATGCATGTTTGAATATGTCCATTTAACATATCACAAGGCTGCCCAATTATTATCTTAACCTGAAATGTCAGTGGGCTGACATCTTTCCACACATATTATAGAAATAATCTGTTTTAATGACACTTTGAAATTCAGATATGTCTCATCTATTTCAACATCCATTTAATTTATTCTAAAATATGTGTGCGGTATATGTTTATATGTGCAGAAAAATACTGTGGCAGATTGATTGCAAAGATGACTTGATTCACCATCCCTCCTTGTATGAAGTGCCTTTGCAGAGTAACTTTACAGATTAGTCAGCCAAATAATGGGTGCTGCTCTTCATCGTCCTGAAGCTAGGATGACCCTGCATCTTCATTTGGCAAACAAATGTAGTTGACAGATGTAATTAGGAGTAAGGTCTCCACCATTCTATCTGCTACAGTAGTCAGGAAAACAAATGTCTGTATGTCCTGCTTCAACTCTAAAAACACTGGGTCCTACAATGGATACTGCACCATAGAAGCTGTGGAACCATAATCCCAAATGTCCCGACTCATTAATATGTCCATAAGTCAGAAGCCTGTGATAGTTTAAATTTCTTGTCACCCCAAATCTTGGGCACTATTTTACCTGACCTCTCAATTAGTCAAAATTTCCAACATACATTGAAATGAACTAACCAAGACTGGGTTATGAACCCTTATTACTCTTCTAGAGGATCTGGGTTGCATCCGATAACTAATAGTGTGCTGGTTAAAACTAATTATAACTCCTTCTCTAGGAAAACCCAACACCTTTTTCTGGGCTCCATAGGCAACTTACACATCACTATGTTGCAATGTCATAGTATGGTATACCTATGGTAAACTGTTTTACCAGTAGAATGTCTGTTTTTTATTCCTGTTTTTCTGAGTCAAACTCTAACAAATATTCTAGGGTTTCAGAAAATTTAATGGATCTTGACAACTCCCTAAGATTAGACTTTCAAATCTACCAAAATATTTGCTGGATTTCTCGGTTGAAAAAATATATAATGAATGTATAATGTATATCCTGCTAAATTCCATGTTAGTTAAGGGTTTCTGGTATTTTTTATTTATACTTTGACATGCTAATTTTATCAAACTTATGTATGAGTATATCTCTCCATTCTCTGCCATCTATAAGGAGAAATAACAATTGATGTACTTGTCAAATCTTTGTTCACAATACTCCTGCTTATATTTATATAAAGTGGAAATCTGTAGTCTGTATCAAAAGCAAGTTTCCTACTTTTTTCCCTGTTTTTTTTTTTCTTTCTTACAGAATTTTATACTTCCATGGTCCTATGAAGCAGAGTCTATTGGTTGAATGCAATTGAAACAGCATGCTCATTGGTTTATATTTTTTTAAGCAAAGCTGTACTTTTTAAAACATGTAAAAGAAGTTAGCCAACAGTAAATATAAGATGTTGATGAGAAATGAGACAAATAACATATCAAAATTCTCCTTCAGATAAAGTGTATCTCTATGTACCAAATAGTTTTGAAATAAATAATTAAAAGTCATTGTCAAACTGTACAGCCTAGGTACATAGCATATGCAATCTAAATCACTTAAATAAATGCAACTGGATATTAAGAAAAGCATATTATATTAGAAAGAGATTTTTCATTTCAGATTGAGACTACAAAAATATTCTCTTGAAATTCATGTAGGTTCGGTTCTAAGTGCTTTCCTGTCTTATATTCCTACACAATGGATACCCAGTATCCTACTTTAATACATCTCCAAAATATAGGTTTGCCTCTACACCAATAAAACTAAGCATATCCAGATAAAACTGAAGTTCAAATTACGCCAAAATTAAAAATATTTGTAGAGATTGTATATGTACAGGTATATCTAACATAATGAAGTATCTATCCAAAATATATCCAGAATATATTTGACTCTGCTCACAATATTAATATATATGCAGAGATACACAGTAATTATGTTTAGATATACACACATACATTTGTATATTTTCTTCAGATATCCTATGTTGAACATAATCATTATAGTTTTTTTTTTATTAAGATTGATTTGACTCATGATTAAATCAGTCATTACTTGCATTCAAGACATATTGGGCTAGATCCTGGTCTGCCACCAATATTTAAGAAGCAAATGTACTGGATTATTTGTTCTTTTAATGACTTAAACAGAGAACTCTCAACAGAGGAATCTAAAATGGCTAAAAGAAACTTAAGGAGATATTCAACATCCTTAGCCATTGGAGAAATGCAAATCAAAACAATTCTGAGAGTCCATCTCTTATACCTGTAAAAATGGCCAAGATAAAAAACACTGATGACAATTTATACTAGAGAGGATGTGGGGTTCATGGGACAAACATGCTTTACTGGTGGGAGTACGAATTGGTACAGCCCTTTTGGATATCAGTATGGTGATTTCTCAGAAAATTTGGAAACAACCTTTCTCAAGATCCAGCAATAGTACTTTTGGGTTTATACCCAAAGGATGCTCAATTGTACCACAAGGGCATGTGCTCAACTATGTTCATAGCAGCCTTGTTTGTCATGGCCAGAACCTGGAAACAACCTAGATGCCCCTCAACTGAAGAATGTATAAGCAAAATATGGTATATTTACACAACTGAGTACTACACAGCAGAAAAAAAAATAATGACATCTTGAAATTTGCAGGCAATTAGATAGATCTAGAAAACATCATATTGAGTGAGGTAACCCAAACCCAGAAAGACAAATATCATATGTACCCACTCATAAGTGGCTTTTAGACATAAAGCAAAGAAAACCAGCCTACAATTCACAATCTCAGAGAACCTAGAGAACAATGAGAACCCTAAAAAAAGTCTTACGTGGATCTAATCTACAAGGGAAGTAGAAGAACACAAGATCTCCTGAGTAAATTGGGAGTCTGGGGTCCATGGAAGAGGGTTGAAGGAGTGGGTAGAGGAAGGGAGGGGAGCAGAGAAAAATGGATAGCTCAATAAAAATCAACAAAAAGAAGCAAATTTAAATAGGAAAATAAGTCAATAAAGAGAAAATAGTTAGAATCAGGAAAAAAAGCATATTTATTCAATGTGGCCACATTTGGGAAGAAAGATAAGAGACCTTGAAAAGCGCTGAAATCCATCTTCCATATTTTCTTACTATAAACTGCATTGCCTTCATGTAATCCCCCAATAATTACAACTTCTTTCAAATCAGTTTTTAAATTTAAAAACAAACAAATAAGCATGGACAACAACAGCAGCAAAAGTGTCAAACTGTCTTTGTCAGCTATTCAGGATAGTTTCTTTCTTGACCTGAAATTTGACCTACAACTGAGAAAAATCTTGGCTTCTTCACTGTGTCAATTAGAAGATAAGGCTGATAGGATGTGGCCAGACCTCACACTGCGTATGATAGGAATTTGTCTAGGGAACAGCGTTTTTTTTTTGTTTTTTTATCTATTTCCTTTGATTTTACAATCTTGTGCAGTGCAATTTTTTGATGTCCTTATGACTCTCTGAATTGCAGTGGTGTCTTGTTTCCCCCCTTTCATTTCTAATTTTATTAATTTGGATATTCTCTCTTTCTTTTAGTTAATTCTCAATCAACCAATTATTTACTTTATTCTCAAACAACCAATTGTTTATTTTATTGATTTTTGGTATTGTTTTTGTTTGTTTCTATTTTATTGATTTCAGCCCTGAGATTACTTGCCATGAGCTCAATTGGGGTGCGATTTCATTTTTTTTTCTTTTTCCTTCTTTCCTTGTTTTTTCTTTTTTTTAATCTAGAGTTTTCAGGTGTAGAAGGGGGAGGAAGAGAGGGAAATGGAAAAAGTATATAACAATAAAAACAAAAAATTAGAGACATTTAATATTAGCAATGTAAGAGAATAGTTTTCAGTGACTGTTCTAAGAAACAGTTTAGGCTCCACAGAGAAATTAATATTTACCACTTGGTAGGAGCTGTTCTCAATCTTTCTCCTCTCTTTCTCTCTCTTTCTCTCTTTCTCAGAATCCTATAAATTTTCTTCCCTACAAGAAGTTAGAAACTCAATGTGAAATGTACTAACATACTTTTTTCAGCATATTTAAAGTATATTAGGAGATCTTCTTATTGAGAGTTTTTTATTGCAAAATAAGCATCTTATTGTGTGAATTTTGTGTGCGTGTGTGCGTGTGTGTGTGCGTGCGTGTGTGTGTGTGTGTGTGTGTGTGTGTGAGAGAGAGAGAGAGAGAGAGAGAGAGAGAGAGAACCTAGATAGAATTAAATTATAGCACGGCCGTCATAGAGCAGATCCCCAGGTAATAAAAGACCCCAAAATTAATACAGCAGCTCAGCTGAGCACATACAGTTTAAACAGCCATACCATCATAACTAATATAATAAATATGATCCATTTCTACCATGAAAATCCAGAACTCCAATTTTAAAATTCTTCCTCAAAAGAGGTTGACATCTAGACTACAGTTTGGTCATACTCTCAGGTATAGCTGCTAACAGTCTCTGTTCAAGGTAAAGAACGAAAATAAGAAATCATTAAGAACTAAAGCTCCAAACACTGCATCTGTTTCTGAACTATGGCAGGAAAAAAAGATCAAGGCCATTTCCAGCTCTGATCAAGAGTAGAATGGGACAGTTCCTTTTCGAAGTCTCCCTGAAAGTTTCCTGGGCAACTTTTACCTCTAGGTCTCATGAGCAGTCCACGTGATTGGTATTATTTAGCATCTATGAGCACATTCTCTTCATGAGGACCCTTAAGTCTGAACAGCCCCAAAACAAGGTCACATCTTTGAACAGTAAAAAAAAAAAAAAAAAAAAAAAAAAATATCAGAAAATAATGTCAAGCGATGTTAAGTGGAGAATTCTGTAAATTATCACAGCTGCCCTCCTCACACAGTCTGGTTTTGAGACATTGATCTATATGGCCCTTGCATTTCTATTCTCTATATCAGAAAATGACAGAAGAGTGTCAATTTTTCCAGTGCTACAGAAAGTCATGGTGCATACTTCTTCACTATTGGAAAAGTAAATAAAATGCAGTCCTTTTCATCAAAAGGTCAAATGGCACAAAATAACGTCCAGATTTAAAGAGATTTGTAATGATGCCACATTGAAAAAAAATACCTCCCCACTTTACAAATTTCTAAGATCAAAGATTGTGTTATTGCTGCATGCTTCTCTCAAAAGCTACATTTCACTTGTCAGTGTCAATGCCTTAGTTAATCATTGTCTTAGTTAGGATTAATATTACTGTGATGAAATATGATAGAAAGCAAATGAAGGAGCAAAAGGTTTATTTTGTTTACACCTTCACATCAAAGTCTATTATTTTGATAATATTTTATTTGTTGAAACAAATAAAGCTTGCCTGGAGATCAGAGGGTGGAGCTAGCCACTAGTTAACCACAGAGCTTAGACAGTGATGACACTCTCCTTATTCCCAGAATTTGGGAGGACAAAGCAGAAAGATCAGGAGTTCATACCACGCTGGACTACACAATATTGAATCAGTCTAAAAGAGAAACAGAACCGGGTAGTGAAGGCTCACACCTTTAATCCCAGCACTAGGTGGAGACAGGACCTTGGGCCATTCAGTCTGAGGATTAGTAGAGACTGGATCTTACCCCTTCTAGTCTGAGGATTAGTAGAGACTGGATCTTACCCCTTCTAGTCTGAGGATTAGTAGAGACTGGATCTTACCCCTTCTAGTCTGAGGATTTGATAGAGGTAAAGAAACCTCTTTGGTGGCTGCTGCTCTGCTTCTCTAATCTTTCGCTTTGATCCTCAACATCTGACTCCAGGTTTTTAGTATTATGACTGATTAGTATTTTCACTACATATTATTTAAAAAAGTCGGGGCAGGAGTTAAAGCAAGAACCTTAGGAGTTGATGCAGAGGCCTTGGAAAAGTGCTGCTTACTGGCTTGCTTCTTATAAAGCATAGAACCACCAGAACATGGGGTGGTCCCACCCACACTAGATGGGCCTTCCCACATCTATCACCAAGTACAAAAATGACCTACAGGCTCTCTACAGCTAGACCTTAAGGAGGGATTTTGCTAATTGAGGCTCCCTGCTCTCTAATGACACTACCTTGTATGAAGTAGACATAAAACTGGTCACTATAATCACATAACAAGATGAAGCAAAGCTCTGTCTGACCACTCAAAATGAGCACATAATCATTTTGATTTTGGAATAATAACCTAACATGACCCCTGGTACTTTTAATTGTCAGTATGAGTTATACGTTTGTGTAAAAGTAAAATTTTTAGCCTTACTAAAATACTTTGGATTCTGTAGTCATTTTCTTAAGAACCCAGACCCACTCATTGCATTGGCTAAAGCAACATTTCAAGAAGTATATATTCGGCTCCAGTCGTTAGTTGGAACTGCTGTTTCGCTTGTCTAAATGTCCAGTTGCAGAGTTTGAATGAAACCAATGAATTAGTTTCTAAACGATGCTTCCTGGAATCTGGTGTTTAACCAGCATTTCAAGTACTTGGTACTCCTGACCAATTTAGGATGCCATGTCTAGTGATCAAGATCATGCCAAGGAAAATCTTTTTCTATTCTCTCACTCATATATTTTGCACTTAATGCTGAGGAGTTTCTAAAATAAAATTTAACCTGCTTCCACCTAAAATTAAAACATAATTAGGCTTAAAATACAAACAACCAGTAATGTTATCTTCCAAGCAAATGACAGCTTTGATTTTTCTAGACTCTGCCCCCCTTTTTTTTCCACTCCAGCCACTTCAACAGTTGGAGCTGTTAGCCAGTAGTTCATGGGTCCCTCTTCAGGACTCGTTATTTCATAGTTTGTCATATTGGAGTTTGAAACTCACAGTTTCTTCAACTGAGAATAAGTCAGTGATTCGTTTACTTAGATAGATCCTTCTACCCTTCCATTGAGAATGATCCATTGGTTCATTCACCTGGTTAGCTCCTGCTCCCCTTCCATTGAAAATGATTCATTGATTTACTCACCTGGTTAGCTCCTACTCCCTTTCTACTTAGAATGATCCATTGATTCACTCACCTGCTTTGCTCCCACTACCCTTCAATTAAAATGATCCATTGATTCAATCACCTGGTTAGCTCCCACTCACCTTCCAAGTTCCGTTCAAAGAGCACCACCTCTGAGGAATGTTTCCTCCTCTCTAAATCCAGGGTTTTTTTCTTTTTTACTTCTTTCTATGTTCTCTCCCGGAGTTTCAGCTTTTGCAAGTCATGAGGCTTATATACATTCATAGCCTCAGTTAGTCCCTTAACCAAAGAAAGCAGTTTATCTTATTGTAATTTAATCTATTCTATATAAAGGAGCTTGTATCAGCTACTAACCATCAAAGAAAGTTCCTAATTAAGAAAGCATATTTATCCAATATGTAAATAAAATTTAGATATAGAAGATGCCAAATAGGAAGGGTAGCTTCATGGCTTGGTGATTTAAATTCCTGGCTCTCAATTTTGTATCTGTGTATTTGTCCACCTCAACATGTGGCTCTCATTTTCTGAAGTGTTTTGTACATGCATGAGTGGAGGAAGGAGAGGAGTCTATTTAATCCATTTCCTGAAGTCTGATGCCTGTCTATTTATAAGCAACTGTCCTGAATTTAATTGTACAGCCATAGTTATAGTTATGAGAGGATGGGAAATACAGTTCTTTAGCAAGAAGCTGAAAATCAAAGCCGAACTACAAAGAAAAAATAGATGAGGGAATTCAACAGAGCAGCTAATGCCTGTTACTGGGTGTTGGTTGGTATTTTGTTTCAATATTATGTCTATGTGTCGGTAAAGGAGGCCCAAATGGCATTTTCCTGAAATAGAGGAGATATAACAAAGAGAGCAAGCAAATACTTTTCCCAGACTCCCTTCCTATCTGCTGAGTATATTAGTTCATAGACATGAGGTAGAACAGCTTGAAAACTTATTTTTGAATGGCACCAGAAGTTCACAAGTGAGTGGCCTCCTTATAAATTTCATCTAATGATCATTGTGCTTGCATTCACCCCCACCTCCTGTCCTATGCTTTGAAAACAAATGGTGTTTGTGTTAGAGTAGCCCCACTCACAATTCCTGAAGCAACTGTGTTTGTACATGGAAGGCAGCCTGAAACATGCACAATTAGAAATGTTTACATCTGTTTCCAATCTCTGAATTTGAGCATGAATCGCTCTTGTGCAGAGTCTAACACAGTGGGCTCTTTTGTTTATTTGTGTTTTGATTCTTGAATTATATGTAAACACACACACAATAGCAACCATGTTACAATACTTGATATCTGTCACAGGATAAGATTTGAAACCTTATGGTCAGTGAATATTTGATCTCCTACAGAAGTATAGTATAATTCAAATTAGAAACTTACTAAAATATTTTTTCATTAATAAATAAATTTTAATAAATATGTTTATATACACTGTATATGGAAAAAAGTTAAACAATTCTTTTATCTTTCTCACCTATTATAGCCTATATCCATCTATCTACCTACTTGTGTAGAGCTATAAACTTATATCTTATGTCTCTGCTTTACATTAGACATTATTTGAACAGTCCAATATTCTTTACGTTTCTGAAGTACATTTTTGGAAATGGGGGTGAAGGTGGTTTTAAACCTAGTCCCGCATATATGCGTGGTAAACACTCTACCATGGAAATACATCTCTAGCCCCTCAAACAATCATGTTTTAGATGACATTATAACTTTCTTATTTGAAAATAGGCCTTCTAGTTAATACCTGACAATATGTCACAGTAAATTCATATAATTTTGTATAGTGAAACTTTAATATAGAGTTATTAGTATATTATTTATTCTTCTAAAGATTTTAGAGTGTCAGAAAGGATGTGCCCTCTCTGTAATCCTTTTTTGTTTTGTTTTGTTTTTTTCAAGTATATTTTTCTTCTTCCATTTCATCAAAACTTGACATGAAAAGATTTAGCAGACTCAGTAGTGATCCTTGAACTCCTGCAAGAGTAACCATGCTTGGAAGTCATGTAAATATAGACTCCAGGTCTTTGTGTGTAGATACAGTGATTAAGAAGTTATTTCTTAACACTCCTTTGGCAAATAAATGTGCACTTTTATAAGCAATATTCTATTGTTAATGGATTCAGAACACTGTGTTTTTACATCTCTATTCCAACTGACTGCCTTCTTCCTACAGTGTGTGGTTACATGGCTAGGTAGCGTGAGTGCATCCATGTTTGCAGATGTGTGGATTGTGGAATCTTTTCACCTCCCTTGCTAAAGAACCTTTGAATTCCTTTGCTTCTGTTCTAAAGTTTCCTCTCTGTAGTCCCCGACCTCTCTACTCCTATCTGGCCTCCACTATACCTGAAATTCTCAGTGTTAATGCTCTTTACACAGAACTGGTAGCTATTTCTGCAGCATGTCCTGTCATCCTGACTGTGTTACTTTCGTTGGACTCCAGCTGTCATTTTTATTTCCATTTGCTCTACTGTATTTCTTCTGCTTTCTGTTTAACATGTGTGTATGTGTTCTTAACCAAAGAAAAATTCAGTCTTTGTAGAAGAGGAAATTTCTAGATGCCAGTAGCTTTGGAAGCAGTTTGTTAAATGGGCAAGCACTAAAGATTGTCTTATTTGAGAACTATTTGTTTTTTATCCCTTGAAAACTACATGAACTTTTTAAATATAACATTGATGAGTTATCCTTTTGAGAATTAGCTCTTTTGATGTTTCATAAGAAGTGATGTTTACAAAGATTGAGAAGATGGTGAAGTTAATAAAATGCTTGCTGGATTGGAACTGGCATAGAAACAGAGAGGTTGAGCAATGGAATCAAATCAAAGACACGGATATTAATCCACATACTTATGGACACCTGATTTTTGACAAAGAAGCTAAAATTATTCAATGAAAAAAGAAAGTATCTTCAACAGATGGTGCTGTCATAACTGGATGTCATCATGTAGAGAAATGAAAATAGATCCATAGCTATCCCATGCAAAAAACTTAATTCCAAATGGATTAAAGACCTCAATATAAATCTGGCCATGCTGAACCTGACAGAAGAGAAAGTGGGAAGTAGTTTTCAATGCATGGGCACAGGATACCACTTCTTAAATATAACCCCAGCAGCACAGACACTGAGAACAACACTAAATAAATGGGACTCCTGAAATTGAGAAGCTTCTGTAAAGCAAAGGATACAGTCAATAAGACAAAAAGGCAGTGTACTAAATGGGAAAAGATCTTCACCCACTCCACATCAGACAAAGGACTGATCCCCAAAATATAGAAAAAAACTCAAGAAATTAGACATCAAAATTCTAAATAATCCAATTAAAAATGGGGTACAGAACTAAACAGAGAATTCTCAACAAAAGAATCTCAAATGGCCAAAAGATATTTAAGGAAATGTTCAACATCCTTAGCCATCAGGGAAATGCAAATCAAAACATATCTGAGATACCATCTTACACCTGTCAGAATGACTAAGATAAAAAATGCAATGGCATTTGAACACACAAAAATCTTCCCACATGCAACACGTGCATGTACACACACACACACACACACACACACACACACACACAAAGATAAAATAAATTATTGTAATTAGGGAACCCTGAGGATTGCTCCATACATTGAGATAAAGTTAAACAAACTCATCCTCTTTGTAGCATGTCCCTTTTTCAGGAGTAAGGCAAAGGAACCTTTTTTGCAAGAATCTCTTCCCAGAAATGGTACTTTATACAGCAATGAGTTTTCTCAGTAAACTGGATGATAATACTAAGAAGAAGGAATAATTGGCGTATCTTTTCAAGGAAGTGTCAGGTATGTGAGTAGGCTGTGCTCTAATTTTACATTAAAAAAAAGTCGAGGTAAAATGCATCTTGGAAACACCAACAACTTGATGTGAAGAAAAAGCACTCATCTTCCATTAAGATATCTCATCATTAAGATTCTAGAACACTCATTTTAAGATAGGACTATCAAGTAGACTTCTAGATAATTGCAGTGAAAAACAGGAGAAAAAATCCTACCTCTGTGGTTGTACACAAAAGAAATAATAGGGTAAGGAGAACAAGTATGAACAAAGTTCCAAGATATGAAAGTATAAAATGTCATAAGGAGATATTATTCCACAGAGCTAACTAGAACATTAACAAAAGTCTAAGAAGTTTATTGATGATTAGCCACCAGTTGGCAATTTTCAATTCTAAGAGTTTTTTTTAAAAAAAAATGCAAAATAAAAGTCAATTGTATCAAGTCTTTTTCCCTCCCATCCTTCAGTTTAGGCATCTCTCAACTAGGTCTTATAACTTAAATTAACCCACATTTTAAAATCTGCGTTCTACCATGTGGCCTCACCTCTCTTCCACCTTGCACTTCCTGTCCCTTCTCCATGTCCTCTGGTGTATCTCCTATACTAAAATTCATTTCCTCTTCTTCTCTCTCTACCTGGAAGTTTCACCAAACCTCATTCTGCCTAGCTATTAGCCATTCAGTTATATTTTAAACCAAACAGATGGTGCCTTGGCAAGTCATATCTTCACAGTATACAAAAGATTATTCCACACTATTTCCCCCTTTCCATCCAAATTAAAAAGAAGCTTTTAGCTCTAACATAGTAAAATAATATACAACAAGAACAATTATCACATAACAATTACATTCACAAGGTTCCATTCATTTGCATTTTGCAAATTCAGAGAAAATACACCATTTTCTATCCAATCTTGGTGAGTCCACTTTCTATTCTAACTTGTATTATCAATCCAAAACTATGCTTTTAGACCCCAAAGCATTTTCTTAGATGAAGAATTTAAGGTTTATGTCTCTCAACTTATACACTTTACACCTTTTTTGTGAGATTCTTTTTTGAATTTGGTAATGATGAAAACTGCAGCTATTAATATGTTCAACTCCATAAGAGACCCAAGAGCAATATATTACCTGAGTAAATAGAAAATAGAAGGCAAAGAGGCCCCAAGACTACAGAAATGATAGAAACAGCTAGTTGTGTGAACCATGATTTCCCTGTAACATTGGGACATCCATCTTCTGCCTACAGGCTTAAAATATCTGACGGACTTTTTTTGTGAAGCAGGAATTTTAAAGGATTGGACTAGCTTGTCTTGGCAAAGTTTGGCAGTTGTTTTCTTCTGTGTTCTGTGTATCTAATATGAACAGCATTCTGTCAGCAGTTGAGGTAAGAGCAGTTTCTTTGTCCAGTACCTAACCTTGTCACCAATGAATCCAAACTCCATGTGAAGGTTCTTTGATGCCTATCATCCCCATTTAAATAAAATGTGATACTTCCAAGCACAGACATGTCCCACTGTCATGAAAAGCCTTATGCTATTAAAACATTTTAAAATCCATATTCTACAGATTTCTGAAATGTTTGGAGGTCATCTGTCTGTCTAAGATATATCTCTGTTTGACCTTGAAAGCATACTTAATATGTTCACAAATTTGATTGTTATAGATGATTAATGACTGACCTACCTTTTTTGATTATTTTTAAAAGTTTATAATAATGATCTGTTTTGTACTTTCTTTCCTTCTTTATTTTTATTTAAAATCTCTTTTCATTTTACATACCAAACCCAATTCCCCCTTCCTCCACCTTTCTCATTCCCCACCCCTCATACCAATCCCATTCACTCCTCAGAGGGAGTAAGGCCTCCCTTGTGAAGTCAGCAAAGTCTGGCATATTAAACTGAAGCAGGACCAAGCCCCCCACCAATCAAGGAAGAGCAAGGTATTCCACATATCCAAAAAAGCCAGTTCATGCACATGGGATAAATCTTGGTCCCACTGCCAGGTTCCCCACCACAACAGATCAATTCATATAAATGTCACCCATAATGGGCATAGTTTAGGTTCCATTTAGATTCCCCAGCTGTCAGTTCAGAGACTGTGAGATTCCACTAGCTCAGTTCAACTATCACCATGGTTTTCCTAATCATGGTCTTCACCTGCTAGCTCATATGATCCTTTCTCCTTTTTTTCAACTAAACTCCAAGACCTCAGCCCTGTGCTTGATTTGCTTCACTGTAACTGCTTCCATCAGTTACTAAAACTTATGGAGGCATCACCATCCCTGACTTGAAGCTCAACTATAGAGCTATAATAATAAAACCAGCATATAACACCAGGAACATAAACACAGAGATTGACAATTAATAAATGAGATTTCCTGAAACTGAGAAGCTTCTGCAAGGCAAAGGGCATAGTCAACAAGACGAAATGGCAACCTAGAGAATGGTAAAAGATCTTCTCCAACCCCACATTTGACAGCATGTTGATCTCCAAAATATAGAAAGAACTCAAGAAACTAGACATCAAAATATCAAATAATCCAATTAAAAATGGGATGCAGATCTAAATAGAGAATTCTCAACCAAAACATCTCAAATGGCCAAAAGACATTTAAAGAGTTGTTCAACATCCTTAGCCATCAGAGAAATGCATATTAAAATGACTTTGAGATTCCATCTTACACCTGTCAGAATTGCCAAGATTAAAAACACTGATGAAGGCTTATTCTGGAGAGGATTTGGTGTAAGGGGAACACTCCTCCATTGCTGGTGGGAGTGTAACCTTGTATACCTTCTTCAAAAATCAGTATGGTGGTTTCCCAGAAAACTGGGGATCAATCTAACTCAACAATCTAACCTTTTATATCATTATTTTTATGCTAGTCAATTTAGAATATAAATTATCAGTTTTTTATTATAAATTTATGTTAATCATTGTTGTTTGTCAATTTATGTATCTGCCTTTTGTTATTATTGTTGGATATGTGAATTTGAACACAGAATAATAGAAATAAAATAATCTTTCATTCAATAAATCTAGAAAAATGTGTCTGCTTATCTAGAAATACCATTTACTCAAAAGTAATGGCATGTTTATTGATATTTTTTTTCTTTTCCTCATAAACTAAATGCTAGGGAAATATGGTTCTTGAAGTCCAAATTCTAGCACTGACTATCCACTTAGAGAGGTGGTCCCCAGTCAGCATGTTCAATACACTCAGGTGTTTGCAGCTTTATAGAAACAATGTCTATAAATATGAATGAACCACGTCCTCTCCGAGGCAGACAGAAGACTCTAGAAAGTAATACAGGTGAGATCAGAGCAGAACACTCAAAGGAAACAAAACTGAGTATCACACATGTCATCATGACTCTTCTTCAATGAAAAACTAATCAATAACAATACTCCCATGTTCCTTTCCTTCTTGCCTGGTCTTAGTTTGCTAGATTTTTTCTGCAGTTCTTTTTTCTTTCATCTACATTAAGTCTTCATTATTAGGAGACAAAAGCTGGCATTACTCATATCAGCTTATTTTATTCAGATGTCATTTCCAAAGAGCCATTCAATTACCAGTTCTTTAAGAACTACACTTCTTGAGATGGATAGTCTATGATTAGAACTTGAGCTTCCTTGTGTTACTTTATTTATTGTGGTTGTGTCGTCCTCAATGATTTACCAAAACCCATTTTGTGAAGGAAAAAAAATATATCAATGTCACCCATTTTCAAAATCAGTACCTTCTGTCAGCAACTTACTGTCGCTAACTTTTTTGTTATCCAGACATTGTGATCCTCCATTTACTGTAGAAATGTAACTTATTTGGCTTCCCAGTGCTCAGTCTTCCCCAAGGCCCACCCCCATTTGACTTGTCGTGTTCGTACATCTTTCTTCAATTGACGAACATATTCAATTTCTACCTTACCTGACACTTATAGCATGACCTTTTCTATTTTGTATTTGGTTGCTTTTTAGGGTAAGTGTCAGGTAACCTTAAAATCACTGCTTAGCTATGGATGACCTTGTACTCCTGATCTTTCCACAGGTGTGGGTGGTCTTGAATTCCTAAACCTGTTGCCTTTAAGTGCCAGGTCCTGGAATTACAGATGTTTTCTGCATGTCCACCTATCTTTTTGAGTTCTTGACTGTAACTAACATCATTTATCATTTAATCCACAGTTATATTTTAGAACCATCCAAGTGTACTGTATTCTCCTCCATTAGTCTGTGCATTTACCACTGCTCAGTTGGTAATCCAGAATGTTTCCATATATGTTTCTTGTAAAATGATTACCTAAAGAATTATATTAAATGTTCAAACACCCTAAAATGCTAACCACTTAAGTTCCCAACATAGAGTTTCCCTGTATACATGAGTATAATGTATATTGTATTTGACTATGTTTTTTTTTTCTACAAAACAAATCTTATCAGCATTAAGTCTCTACTGATTCCTCTGTTGAAATGCAATTTTAACAATCTGCTATATTTATGATTCTGTCATCTTATATTATTACATTTGTCATATTTGCATGTTACTTCCCTTACCAAATTGAAAACTCATGCAGAACAACCCTGTTTCTCTGTCCCCTAATTCACCCTGTTTACCATATTTACGGTATGGATTTTAACATCTTATCTTGACTTGCTAAATATTTAGGGAGTAAACAAATGGTTGTTTTTAACAGAATTTGATGTATATAACCTTGGAATTTAAATGCAAACCACTTTTCCACCCCTCCAACCTCTCTGAACCTTAAAACTAAAGAGGTCTTCAAAGTTATAGTTCTCATCTCTATAGTTACAGTCCTCTCTGCATTCTTGTTTGTAACAAGAACACTGGTCTTGAAGCAATCTGAGGCTATCTTTATACCTGACAGGATCACTGGAGCCCATGCAAGATTGCCAAGGCACTACAGAGCACAGCAAATAGAAATAGCCATTTCATTTTTATTATGAGCTTGGCTGTTTCTGTTTCAGAAATCTATATTTCCAATACACTGGAACAAAAGAGAGCAGGCATGCTATATAGCTCACCACAGAAGCAACAGCAGCAGAGATGGGTGCCTGTCCGTCTGGGTTTTCTTATATTCACCTCCTTGCCTAGACTATAATAAAAGAAATGATACTATGATATTATTATGTATCAGTGCTCTCTTTTTGTGCTGTTTATTTGGTTGGTTAGCTGTTTGGTTGGATGATTTGGTTGGTTTCTTTTGTTTGTTTTGGTGTTTTTTGCTTTTTTTGTATTTTTATTTATTTATACATTTGTTTGTTTGTCTGAGACAGTCTTTCTCTGTGTAACCTTTGCTGTCCTGGAACTGGTCCTGCAGACCAGACTGAACTTACGCTCAGAGATGCCCCTGCCTTTGCCTCACAGTTTTGATAAGACTGTTGAACTGGTTGTAGTTGTGAACAAATGAATGACTTGGGAGACAATTACATGGTGTATATGAAGGCTAAGGAGTAAAAGAAAAAGGAGAATAAAGAGAAGAGGGAAGAGGAAGATGAAGGGAAAAATGAAGGGAAATAGACTTAAAATTACAAATATACACAATATAAGAGTACTTTTAAAGATTTGGATCTGCCTATATTTGATTTTAATTAAAAAACTTAAATTATCCCCTACATGTTACAGTCTAAGAAATACCACTTAGACTAAATTATTACCTAAAACACATGCGAACTCCCTCATACTCTAAATCAATACCTATTTATTGTTGGTGCAATGTTAAAACTCAGCATAGCAACAAGCAACTTCACCATTTCCCTGGATGTCTGGACTCTCCCATTGGCTACTGTTCACCACAAGGACTAGCTTTCCTGAATTTTGCCAACTATCTTGGCTTCATATAACTTTCCTTATGGTAAAAAGTAAGAAAATCATGTTAGCCTGTCGAACAACTGTTTTTCCCTAATGTAAATTTACAAAATATGGAGAAATAAAAGGAAGTCTAGTCATCTGCTGACCATGTGCCATGTGTGATGACTTTAAAGAGGACTCAAGGACAGAAAGTAGAAAACGAAATGCTAATTCTCTGAGCTCCATCTTTAGGATGTACAATAAGTAAGTAAGCAAATGAAAAAATAAATAGAGGTCTGTAGTCACGCAAGTTAAATGGTAATATTATTTTTTTACTATTTTGGGAAATTGCCTCCTCTTTTCCACAGTGGTTATACTAATTTACATTTCCAGAAACACTATAAAACATTTCCTTTGTTCCATATTCTCAGTGAGATGCTTAGTCACCTTGATCACAGCCTTTTCTAAGGGTATGAGCTGATAATCCTATTTTGGTTTATTTTGCCTTTGCTTGATGCTGTATTTTTCTTATGTCAATTTATTGGTCAATCATTGTGTTTTCTTTTAAAAACAACTTACCTCTTTAGTTATATCAGTCAATTTTAATTAGTCAATTTTATATTTTCTATGTCCTGAGCACCAACCTTTGTCAAACATTCTTATAGGGATTTTTCAAATTTCTATAGACAATTTGAAAGCTGTTCTCAACAAAGGATAAGAATATGTTTTAAACCAGCACTTATGATTTGAAACAAACACACATACATATATATTTTCAATTATATTTCAAATATATATATATTGCATATACTATATTACTTATATGTATACATATATACATATGCACATATATACTGCACACATATATACCATTTTATGTTATATGTTATATTGTGTTATGTACGTGATTATACATATAACATGGGATAAATATGTGTTATAGGTGAACTGTGACCATTTATAATTACTTGGTTCATAACTAAGAATTATTGTTTGTTTACTATATAAATGCTATACCTGAATTCTTAGTTGCAAACTCCTGAGAATTGTTATTAGTTTTTCAAGTTTTCAAAAAGAAATAGTTGAAAAATATTAAGGAGTTTTTAAATCAAAGTGAATTGCCCTAATTTTAAATACCCCTAACCTTTCACCCCCTAAGGGAACTTAACCGACTAGTTTGCTAAGGAATTCTCACCCTTTTCTGTGTCTAAACGAAGTCCTTGGGATTCCCATGCCACTTTTTAACAAATGCATGTTCTGTTTCTCCTCATTTAACACTACATGAGAAGGTGATAGACTGTAGACAAACCCTATAAAGAAATTTAAGGTGGTATTTATCTACTGACAAAGGCAAATATGACCCAGGAAAGAAAAGTGAAAGCAGAGTCTGCCTTGCACTGGGAAGGCATGTGATAGGTTAGACAGATGGGGTCAACAGCAATAAGGAGAATACAGTGTACAGTCTTGTTCCTGTTCATAATAGCTAAAATATGGACACAACCTCGATTTCCTTCAGTGAGTGAATGGAAAAAAAAGCAATATGGCATATATGCGTAAGCTTCAGTTGCTTTCCAATCCTGTGTCAAAATCACTGACACTGACTTAAGGGAGGAACAATTTAGTTTGATTTACGGTTTCAAAGAGTCTCAGTCCACCCGGCCAGGAAGACAGCTCATCAAGCCAGGAAGAAGCAGGGAACGACCTATCCGTCAGGCAGGAAGACCTGAAGAAGTAAAGTGGTCCATCTAATGGAGAAAACCCAGAAGAATGGCTCAACCCACTATGCCAAGAAGTGCCATGGTACCAGAAACATGTGATTTGAATGGTTCATATGGCAGGGGATCAGGAATAAGAGAGGAAGACATGGGAATCAGGATCTGGCCTCTAATTATGAGGGGTCATCCATCCTTAATCATGTACTTCTGTCAGCTATGCCCCAATTCTTTTTTTCCAAATATTTACTTTATATTGAATGTTAATATTACAGCCTTCATGCATGAGAATCCAAAGAAAAAAATGGTTCGATGGCCATGCACCCATCATACAGAGGTGTAAAACTTGATTTTTATATATTTTGATGATTTCACAATCTTAAGGAATTATAACAAGGCTTGGAATTTGCCTGTGCTGCAGGCCTTCAGTTTTCAGGTACAATATGTTATTAAATAAACATTTGTATCAGTTTACTTTTCAAGCCAAAACCCCAACCTTTCTTTTGTTGTTGTAGAAGAAAACATACTTTAAGGGAAGTATGTGACTTAAAGTCTAAAATTATATTTTAAGATTTCTGGTACCAAAATAAGTCTTCAGTTTAACTGAGAGCCTCAAGTCTGTTAAATCACCCAATCTCCTCCTAGCTACATCGATTTATGCTAACACTATTGCTCAAAAGGGAGGTGCACTGTGTTCAGGACATGCTGGTCTAGTGCTTTCCCTTTCTACTGCACTCAATGCTTTCCCTTTCTAATGTCAGAAATGCTCTCAAGCTTGGAGATCTTCCCTAAATTCCTGTTCTATTCCTGTCAGCAGTGAACAATGCAGAACCATAGCTGTATGTCCCTACAACTCAGCAGCCCACAGTGGTACAAAACTAGGGAACAAACAATAGAAATAGGAGGATTTGGGAAGACCTTTCAGGTTCTAACATTATAATACACAATGGGATATTATTTGGCCTTAGAAACAATGAAATACTAACGCCCACAGCAACATGAGTAAAACTAGAAATCACTGTGTTAGGTGACATAACGAGATGTAGAAGACGAATACTACAGGTACTCATTTATTTTTGTGAAAACCATCAAGTCTAGCTCACAGAAAAATGAACAATCAAGGGATCAACGTTCTGTTGGCAAATGCCTTTAATCCCAGCATTTGGTAGGCAGAGCCAGGTGGATCTCTGTAAGGTCGAGGCCAGCCTCGTCTAGAGAGTTCCAGGACAGCTAGGAGTATGTAGAGAAACTCTGTCTCAAAAATCAAAAACAAAATAAAACAAATAAAAAGGGGAAAAAAAAGAATAGTGACTGAAACAATGATCACCAGAAACTGAGAAGATAGGGGAGTGGAGTTGCAAGAATTTCAATTGGGAATCAGTACAATTCTTTTAGTCCTTTTATACCATAGTAAAGCTGCCATTGACTTAAACAGTCTAGGATATAGTTCAACATGACAAGAAAGGTAAAAAATTCTAGACACAGAGGAGTATTTAAAGTGATAGAAATACTAATATGCTCATTTAACTATTACACAGCACATGGATATACAAAATGTAATATGCCCCATAAAATGAGACAGTAAAAAGCATATTAAAGGAGTTGAGTCCTAGAGTCTTTCTATAAGCATTTTTGTAAAAGACTTCAAAATAAAAGCTAAAGCTGCTTGCAGTGACCACATAATACTTGCCTGGAAGAATATTACCCTTCACCTACTACTGCTACCTAGCACCTAGGAACATGGAAAATGTCTTCCTTGATACATGAAAGGACACAGCTGAAGAGCCCAAGATCCAGTGACAAATGAAATCTGTCTAATCCCTGGCACACTCCTAGAAATACATTAATCAATGAGGCCTTGCAGCATAGACCTCATTGGGAAGAGTGGCCAGGAGGTCTGCAAGAACCACTGTCACACAGGGTTTGGGGACTTCTGTGATTCTCTTAAGAGCAGAGTATGAAAGCACACGCACACACACACACACACACACAGAGAGAGACAGAGACAGAGACAGAGACAGAGACAGACAGAGAGAGAGCACAGAATTCCGCATCAGGTATACCTGCCATCTTTATACTAGGTATCTCCAAGCTGCATTTGAAAAGACAAGTTCAAGTCAAACTCCTCCCCAGAATCCTCTCTGACAAGCCTCTAAAAGAAGAAAGCTATCCCTGTCTGCCACACACTAGGCGTCTATCTGGGCCATGTGTGGCAGGTTTCTTCTGGAATCCATTGTATTTCTGGATTCATATTTCCCTCCCTCCTTTCCCATAGGCCAACCCTACAGAACTGTACAGGCCACATTCCTAACCAGGTGTCCTCATTCGCATACTTTGTTATTTGCGGGGGTGTTGATTTACACTTATTTTTTTCCCACTAAATACATTTCCACTCCTATTGGCTTCCCCTGGTAATGGATCATAAAATAAAAAAACTTTTGTTTTCATGGTTCCTGAAAAAATCCCCAATCTTCTATGATGCACCAGATATTTGGCCAGTGCTGTCCTGGGGGATGGGGTAGACTGCTAAGGAGCCAGTGTCTGTTGTTCCTTCCTGTTTAGATGATCTCAGGAAATGAGTATGATCGTGGCAGTTACCTTCAGTCTGACCTCTCAACTAATCAGCTACATAGAAACCTGTCATGTTCATCATAAGGCACACAGATCTGTTTCCCACACATTGCCAGGAATCAACAACATAGCTTAAGGAAATGCATGAGAGATAATGATTCACCCTTTAACCCAGCTAGTGACTAAAATATCCAGTCCAGGTTTTATCTGTTCTAAAGTTGGCCAACTGTCAACAATATAATTATTTTATCATTTGAGTTACTCTAGGAGAAAAACAGATAAATAGAATCCACACATGAAAATACAAGCTGCATCCTTGATACTTTTGCTACTATCACACAAGTTCTCTACTTTTACTCCCCCTGAATGCTCCTGATGAAACTAAGCCAGATCTTAATGCTGTGGCTTAGAAGATGCAAGTAGCTAGGGCGAGAGAATGCACAAAGCATCCTCCAACTGGCAGAGCGATTTTTCTTTTGCTGCTGTGGCTGACATGCTTAATCTCAGGCTGACAGATGAAACCCAGAAGAAAGTATTGGGAAAGGGAGGAGGTAAAAGAACTAGTAAGAAGAATTCTTAGGGCTTCTGCATATTGGCTACAGATGCACATACTTGGCAGTCCCACAGTCCCAAGCCTGTTCTGTAAGAAGTCTTGCTCTTCTAGGGAAGACCCCTTATCAAGCTGTGTTGTCGCAGGCAGATGCATACTGCCAAGCAAACCGTGGGACCCAACTACAGAGCAGTAATGAAGTAGGAACTTCCTGCATGTAAATAGTACATACACATGCATTATCTTGGATTCTGCCAAAATGCAAATTCAGAATTAGAAAGTTGGATTTGAAATCCTATATTTGTTTTTGTTTAATGAGACAAAATAGTTGAGTCTGAGCTTTAAATTGTTAAATAGTAGAAGATTCCCTTGAACTTCTGATCACCCTGCCTTTACCTCCCAAGCAGTGTGACAACAGGCATGCACCACTATGACAGGCTTGTGAAGTGCTTGAGATGATGGGGCCTATATATACTTTACATTTCCTTTGTTTTACACACCGAATCATATCTCTAGTATGTTTGTTCTTGTTTTTAGCTTTCTCAGACCCTTTGTTTTGATATATGGGCCAGGTGTTGGGAGCTGCTGGTACCAAATATAGTGAGTCTTTCTCAACAGACATTTTTGGATGGTCAACCCCTAATAATTACATGGGAATTTATTAATTATGGAAGTTTGGCCTTTAGTTTGACTCGTTCACAATCAGCTCTTATAACTTAACCTAATTTTTCTCATACAAGATGTCTACATTAATTTGTATTCTGCTGCATGGCTTTTTACTTCTCCATTCTGTACATCTGACTTGCTCATTGACTCAATGGTATCTCTTCCGTGGCTAGATTCAACCCGAGTTACTCTCTCTGCACAGAAGTCATGCCTAACCTCTCCTGCCTAGCTATTGATCATTCAGCTTTTTATTAAACCAAGCATAAGGTGCCTTTTACACAGAGTGAGGAAATATCCTTCAGCAATATTCCTATCAAAAGAAATAATCAAGAGTGATTCTTTAAATATGTGCTATTTATGGATACCTATTTCTCAGTTGTTTCAAATGCAACCCTGCTAACAAAATGTTTCAATAATAGGATCAGTCTATATAGTTACTAAGACAAATTTGGAAAGTAACAGCCATAGTCAATTAAATCAGAGACAGTCATGCTATCACAAAGAGACTGTTTAGTAACACATCTCCAAGTTATGGAGGAAAAACCTCTAATTTATTCTTATAAGTTTTGAGTTTATTGAATTTTTAAATTTCTTATGTGTCCAATATTCTCTTTGAATTTCTGAAGACTCTTTACCCCTTGAATTGTTTTCATTAAAATTTATAATCTTTATGAATAAGATCAAGAGTACTCAACATATTACAAATTTTATTCATTATTACATGTTTCTGATATGACTCAGTTCATTTAGAATAATAAAGTTTTAATATGAATAATCTTTAGGTTATCTTGTCTAAGAAGAATGTAATACACATTCTGATCTTTCAACAAGTAATACTGAAATGTTGATGGGGAAATTACTATAAAATAGGAATCCCCTTCTTATCAACAATCCTACAAAGTTATCAGTGACTTTGCTGGAAAAATTGCTAAAAATGAAAATAAAGAACCACTCTTAAACATATACCTAAAGGATAATCAATCATACCACAAGGATATTTGCTCAGCTTTGTTCATAGAAACATTTTTCATAATAGCCAGAATTGGAAACAACCTACATGTCCGTCAATCAAAAAAAAATGGATAAAGAAACATGCTACATTTACACAATGGAATATTATTCATCAGGGGAAAAGACAAAAAACAATAACATCATGAAATTTTCAGACAAATGGGTGAAACTAGAAAAAAACATCCTGAGTGTGATAACCCAGACCCAGAAAGACAATGTGTGCTTACTCATAAGTGAATAATATCTGTAAAGCAAAGGATAACCAGGATAAAATCCTCAGGTCAGAGAAGCTAGGTAACAAGGTTCTAGGAGTGACATGCATTGGAGAACCCCAGGAAGAGGAAATAGATGAGATCTTCTGGAAAAAAATGGGGTATGGGAAAATGATGGATATGGATGATCCAGTTGTGGGAGAGCAGGAAAGGGAGAGCAAGGAAAGAGATTATCTTGACTTTTCCACGCGGCCCCGTACGGGTCCATACAGCGTTGTTCTTGGTTCCCAACGTAACTTAAAAGGAAACTTAACATAATGCCCAGAGCCCTTGATGTCCTGCAGATGAATGAGGAGGATTGTTGTGCGGAGCAGTGGGCTGTTGTAGTAGGAACAGCGGGGCTGTGTCCCGCTACCTGGCTAGCTTTACCCGAAATAATTACACGGAAACTGTATTCTTTTAAACACTGCCTGGCCCATTAGTTCCAGCCTCTTATTGGCTAGCTGTTACACATTGATCTAACCCATTTCTAATAATCTGTGTAGCCCATGAGGTGGCTTACCAGGGAAGATCTTAACCTGCGGCTGTGTCATGTGGGAGAATTATGGTGACTCTGACTCGGTTTCTTTCTCCCAGCATTCTGTTTTGTTTACTATGCCTATCTAAATTTTACCCTATCAGAGGGCCAAGCAGTTTCTTTATTAATTAACCAATGAAAGCAACAGATAAGAAACAAGACCCACCTCCATCATTTCCCCTTTTTCTGTTTAAACAAAAAAGAAAGGCTTTAACTTTAACATAGTAAAATTACATATAATAAAACAGTTATCAAGTAAGAATTACATTTACAGTATTAACCCTATCAGAGGACCAAGCAGTTTCTTTATTAATTAACCAATAAAAGCAACAGATATTCAATACTTTCTTCATCCGTTCTTCCATTGAAGGGCATCTAGGTTGTTTCCAGGTTCTGGCTATTACAAATAATACTGCTATGAACATAGTTGAACAAATACTTTTGTCATATGATAGGGCATCTCTTGGGTATATTCCCAAGAGTGGTATTGCTGGGTCCAGGGGTAGGTTGATCCCGAATTTCCTGAGAAACCGAAACACTGACTTCCATAGTGGTTGCACAAGATTGCATTCCCACCAGCAATGGATGAGGGTACCCCTTCCTCCACAGCCTCTCCAGCAAAGGTTATCGTTGGTGTTTTTGACTTTAGCCATTCTCACAGGTGTAAGATGATATCTCAAAGTTGTTTTGATTTGCATTTCCCTGATTGCTAAGGAAGTTGAGCATGATCTTAAGTGTCTTTTGGCCATTTGAACTTCTTCTGTTGAGAATTCTCTGTTCAGATCAGTGCCCCATTTTTTAATTGGGTTAATTAGCATTTTAAAGTCTAGTTTCTTGAGTTCTCTATATATTTTGGAGATCAGACCTTTGTCTGTTGCGGGGTTGGTGAAGATCTTCTCCCAGTCAGTGGTTTGCCTTTGTGTCTTAGTGACAGTGTCCTTTGCTTTACAGAAGCTTCTCAGTTTTAGTAGGTCCCATTTATTCAATGTTGCCCTTAATGTCTGTGCTTCTGGGGTTATACATAGGAAGCGATCTCCTGTGCCCATCTGTTGTAGGGTATTTCCCACTTTCTCTTCTATCCTTTTCAGTGTGTTTGGGCTGATATTGAGGTCTTTAATCCATTTGGACTTGAGTTTTGTGCACGGTGAAAGATATGGTTCTATTTTCATTCTTCTACAGGTTGACATACAGTTGTGCCAGCACAATTTGTTGAAGATGCTTTCTTTCTTCCATTGTATACTTTTAGCTCCTTTATCAAAAATGAGGTGTTCATAGGTTTGTGGGTTAAAATCCACTGAGGATTGGTCAGCAGCTCCCATAGTGCAGGTCACCTGATGGAGGAGGGTCATCTTTCTATCTGTTGTTTCATTGGTTAAATAAAGAAACTGCCTTGGCCCTTTAATAAGACATAAAATTAGGTAGGCGGAGTAAACAGAACGGAATGTTGGGAGAAAGAAGCTGAGTCAAGATGTCAACATGAGTCTCCTACCAGACACAGATACAGGTTAAGATCTTCCCTGGTAAGACACCTCGTGGTGTTACAGGGATATTAGAAATGGGTTAGATCGATATGTAAGAGCTAGCCAATAAGAGGCTGGAACTAATGGGCCAGGCAGTGTTTAAAAGAATACAGTTTCCGTGTAATTATTTCAGGTAAAGCTAGCCGGGTGGCAGACGCAGCCCCGCCGCTCCTATTTCAACAGAGTCTGTTGAAGGAGCTGTGGGCCACTTCCCTGCCACCCCAGCTTCTGGCCGCCAGCTAGCTTATGCCCCAAAATAAAAAAGGAAGTTATAAAAATTCCTTTATATTGTTCCTGTGGGCATGATATGAGCATGTATGAAAAGACTATCTTGGAATACTTTGTGGTCTTTGACTTCATAAACTAGTGTGATCACACTCTGAATTTCAAGAAGGGCTCCACAGCCAGTATCCTCGCCTCTTCAGACAAACTCTAGAATTATGTACTTTCAAATTAGTATCCATGGTGGCTTTATTAAAAATAAGAAGTAAAAATGTAAATAACAAAACTGAAATCAAACTCACTTATACTATATCCTATTTTTAAAGTTCTCTGTCGACTCTGGGGTATATTCTGATGTGGAATCTGGACAGCCTTTAAATTGAGTTTTCAAGTGGGAAGGAAGAACGTGAGTTCCATTTTCCATTTATATTTGCATATTTTCTTTCCTATTTACATTTAACTATGCTTTTTGTTTCAATTATTCACTTTCTGTCCCTATGTGAGGAGGTAGAACAATAAATGAGTACAATAGGACACAGTTATAACTGCTTAAAAAACAATAAGCAAAGCAAAACCATTCCTCCATGACCCACATTCCAGACTTGTATGGACATATTATCTGATTATCTTTAACCAGCAGACCTAGCATTTACTATTTTTATAATATGTTTTAAGTGAACATAAACAGAAGCATGCTTCACTTCTATTGAATACCTCCTTCATTTCTGACTTATTTTGGATAAAACTTAATCTTCATACATTTTAAATTGTAGCTGTCATAATAAATTTAAAAACATTGTCAAAGGCTTTCTTTAAATCTTTAGTTAATGGGGAATGCTGAAAGATATTAAAACAAACTCTGCTGAGAATTACAGAGACCGATATTCAATGTAAGGTTGTTTTCACTGCCAAGAGCATGCATTATATATGTATTGCTATGCAATGCTGTTCCAGGAAATATGTGCATTATCTCAGTTCATCCAGGTATACTCCTGCCTATCATAAGAAGAATCACACACAGTCAGATAAACCCGCAGGGCACATCATGCAATTCTCAACATCCTCTTCAAAGGACATCTTGTTAGCCCCTCTGCATATCTCATGACTTCCATCAGTTTTCCCAATTAAGAGCATAAAACATTATCCTAGTCTGTTATGAGTTTGCTAATACTCATCAAAGCATCTCATTTAGCAGTTTTTAATTAGATATAACCTAAGTGAGAGGTGAAATAGATGAGTTCTAAAAAGGCTTTGAGAATTACTCTTTTTACATTGTGGTTAGCTTGTAAGTATAAACTAGATTCTTAATTGTTGTAATAGGAGCAGCGGGGCTGTGTCCCCAGCACCCCGGCCTCCTGGCTAGCTTATGCCCGAAATAACAACACACAAACTGTATTCATTTAAACACTGCTTGGCCCATTTCTATCTAGCCTCTTCTAGGCTAATTCTTACATATTAATTTAGCCCATTTCTAATCATCTGTGTAGCACCAAGGCGTGCTTACTGGGAAGATTCTAGCCTATGTCCATCCTGGGTCGGAGCTTCATTGCGTGTGTCTGCCTGGAAGCGGGGAGCATGGTGTCTCTCTGAGGCGTCTGCCCCTGAGAGGAGAGCTGTTGAGTCTAAGTTCACTTCCTCTTCCTCCCAGCATTCTGTTCTGTTTACTCCTCCCACCTATATTTTAACCTACGAGGCCAAGCAGTTTCTTTATTACTTAACAAATGACCTTCCTCCATCACTCAATCAGAAGAGTGACTATGACTTGATTTTAAATAAACGTTAAAATTTCTATTAAATAATTATTAACTATTCTATCAAGTTGAAATAATAATAACCATTTTGGGGAAATGGAAGAAAAAAGTTCTCCACTGAACTCTAATTACTATAAAGGTCACTATAATTTATCTTCAAGCAACCATAACTGCTTATCTCATTTTTTCCCATTGTTTTTTTTACAGGCAAGTAATTAAAGCATGATAGAAAATTCCTCAGTTTCCTGTTTCTAACTTCTAAAAGTAAAAACTATGTGATTTGAGTACTGCAACATATTTTAAAATTTATAGTTACTATTTAAAGTAATACCGTTATACTATTAAAACCTGATTTCTTCCTCCAGTGGTGGACTGTTGTAGTTATTCGTTCTTGGATAAACGTTGTTAATTGTATGCCAGTGTCTAACAGAGAACTCAGCTTTGGGCATCTATTAAACTTATTTTAATCTTACTCTAAGCTTAGCTCTGTTCCATAAAAATCCATGTGTATATTTATATTTTTCCACTCTACGGTAAAAGTTTCAGTGTGGAGAGATAAGCATTCACCCAGTCATGTGCTTATTTAATGCACACTCAAAGGATGTAATAAAATTTCCCTCTGCCTGTCGGCACCTCTGCATCAAGCTCACGAAGAAGCCCTTCCTCGATTTTCCCTAGGCCAAAATGTAGTCGCTTCAACTTATCCGCCAATTCCATGTGTTTGGAATATTTCACAGGCAATTAAAGCCACAGAAAAATCTATAGCTATGCTCTCCTAGTCGGAGCTGCACCTTGCCAGGATTTTGCACTGGCACCTCCGTACCCTCTGGGTTTCTCTGCTCTGTAGTGGATGGTGCTTTCATTTCCAGTCACGGATTCTGGTTACCAACCAAGCTGGCAAATGAAAAATAACTCAGCCGGGGACATTTCACCCACCAGTGATCTCTGTCTGTAGCTAATTCCTCCCGGAGGTATCTTTCTCTCCACTAGCAAGTCCTTAAAGGCCTAACGCAGGGCTGAGGCCTGGCGTCACTTGTCTGAGGTTTCAATTAAGATGTGGAAATATCAAAGAAGAAACAAGCAGACTCGTCCAACAATGCTTCGCATTTCTGTCTCAGTTCGAATTCAGAGATGGCAAGATACTAGGTGGGGGGAAAGTGATTCATTAATCCTCTCGCAACAGACCCAGGAGCTTTAAAGAACAGAAGTGATGCCAGCAACAAGATGAGGTTGAATGGTTCCTCTGTTGGTTGTATACGTTGGGAGCTGACTGTGAAATCTGTGTGGATGGACTGAACCTTAGGGCTAACCTCATGGTGCTAATGTGGGGATCAAAGGCACTCTGTCAGTATCTGATTAAGAGCCATGTAAGAGCACTGAAGACATTTCCTTCTGCTTAACAACTCTGATTACAGGGGCTCCCGGAGTGACTGTTCCTGTAAGCAGTCAACCAGGTCCCTGGGCTCCAGCTGGAGCTATAGGGTTTCCCAATGGCAGAGCTTCCTGTAGCTGAAGGCTTCAATTCATTCACAGCTTGTAAATCAGTAGCCTGTAAATCAACAGATTGAGCTACTACTACTTAAAACACAGTTTCCTCAACCAGCTTCCTTCTCGGTTTGTTTTCATAGATCAAGGGCATGGGAAAAAAGTGTCCAAATTTTAACACCTGGTCCACAGGGGCTCAGCAGGAGATGCATGTTACACAAGCTTCAAGGTTTTGTTGGTGTTTCAGTGGAGCAAAGCCTTAGTGGCTGAAGTCAAGATAGCATTTATGTAGAGAAGTGACAGGAACCTATCTGGGAAATAGAAATTACTGATGCTGCATGGATCTCAGCAATTTCAAATGTCTAATGGAAAATGTGTGAAGCTAAAATGAATTTGAGTTAAGACCTTCCTATTGGTTTTGTTTCCCAAAATGAAGCATGTATAAATAACATTAGAAATTAACCTAACATGTTTAATACAAGTATTTTGAAAACTTTGTGCTGTAATGTCTGCCAAACTTGAACAGAGACAGGAAATTGGTTAATTGCAAGAAATATCTGTTGGAAATGATCAATTATACAGAATAAAACATCAACAAAAAATTCATCACTGAAAATGTGTCAAATGTCAGAATTCATCCTTTCATCTATCATCATGGAGCACTTTGGATAACAATAACCAATTTTATATAGTCTTACAGTAAAATAATTAGTTTCAATCATTATTCTTTAAATTTAATGTTGTGTCCAAAATCAATATCAGATGTTAATACTAAATATCAAAGAAAATTACTTACATTTTACACTGATCCTAAACTAAATATAAAAAAGAATCCAACAGAAACTTAATCTATGTTCCTTTTCAGAAACTGGGGATGATGGAATATCAATTACGTGTATATCATTGTCCTTAGGTTCTCAGAAAAGAAGGGATGGAAATTTTGCAAATAATTCCTAAACTCATGTTTACCTTTAAACCAACTTCGATTACAAGACTGATGATGCTCTTAAAAAAAAAAAATGTCTGGAGCTAAAAATCCCACTTTGAGATAGAGAGATGAAGAAACTGGGCTCTATCTTTGGAAAGGAAGGATAAGAGAGCTACTAAGGTGACCGTATGTCACTAATTTGCAGCATTGTTCTGAAGGCACTTGGTTTAGCTTCCTGGACAGAAGCACATAGTTCTCTACAGAAATGCCCAGGGATCAGAGCAAGAGGCAAAATCGCGGAGAGGGCATGTTTTACTTGCAGGTAAAATGTGTTAGCATGAACAGTTTGATGCAAAAGAACTGAGTGGGCTTAGTGGCAATGAGGCAGGGAATAATGACTCTCTCCCAGACAGTTAGAGAAAAGGAAACACAGATATGGAAAATGCTCTTTCCTAGTGATAGAAGAACAAGACGGCTGATAGCAGCTGGAGACTCCTATCCTAATGGAGGGGAAGCTGTAATGAGGATCAGGGGACTTTAGGTAGGCAGCATGGAAACTGAGCCCTCACCGGGTCTTACTGCTGAAGTTAGCAGACAATAGCCACACATTTCCATGAAAGTCGCCTAAGAGAAGCAGTTTTGTTTTCTCTCCTATGTCTGTGATACTAACCTTTTAGCTGTCTTCCTAGGCCTCAAATCCTCCTTATATCGCTACTTCTCCTTCCAACCTTCCTTCTTCGTGTCTTTATTGGAACACTCCTATTCTTCCCCGAAATAAGTTGAATTTTCACAATTATCATTGTCATTTACTGTTCAATCTATATGCATCTCTTAAAAGAAATATACATTTCCTCCTAATTGAGGAAAAGATTTACTGATGAAAACATATGTATCACTGTTTCTTTATTGCTACTTTCCTTACTAATGCTCCAAACATACAGCATTTAAGTTAGCTCATCATCTATTCTTGGTCACTGCAGATGTTTCAAAGCTCTTTTCTTACTGTCTGTCAAAAAACTCAGTTCATGATTCTTTTGTATCTGTTTGTATCTGTGGTTTCACTGGCTCACTCTATCCATCATATCACAAATCCTGCCAATAAACTGGCATTCCTTTAGTCTTTAATTGTCATAATGCATGTTTAAGTACCATATTTGTTTAAATATTAAACCTGAAAATAAGCCATCAGAAAGATAGAATACCTCGGGTTTCTCACAAGGCCTCCGCTGACAGTCCTTTCTGTCTTTGCACAGGCTGAGTAGGGAGCACTTCTACCATACAAGCTCTTAACTGATTTCAAGAAGAAAAATAAATTTTAAAAAGGAGTAATAATAGACTATTCTAAGGAACACACCCCCAGTAACCTGGTCCAGCTCTGTTTTGGTTGAGACACAGTTCGGTAGTTTAATCAAAGTTATAACAGAGGTGCTAGTAAATGTCTGTCTGGAAAAAAAAACTAAATAGAAAATGGTAAAAGAACTATAGACAACCTTTTTGGGCTTTAGTGATTCACATTAAACTAATCATTGGAACAGTTTGCCCTGGTGATGCAAAATTAATGTCTAAAAATAAATCTTTCTCTCTCATCACCTCCGCTGGAAATCTAAGAGTGCCGAACAAAATGTCTGTGTGTATGATGAGTATCTGGCTAAAGTTCGAGACACCACTTGAATTAAGAGAAATGTAAGAATGATAAAAAAAATGTTACTTTATATTTGGAAAATAATTATATCTCTGCAAAGTAACATTTCTTACCATCTTTACACTTCTCTTAATTCAAGATTTGATAAGGAGGTTTTTATATACATACAACGACGAGCTCGAAGTGATATAAAATCTCCAGGAAGGAAAGAGTGCCTGGATGGGCAGCACACCTATATTGTAAAGATCCCCTCATTTCTGAAGTATCCAAGGGAATCGCCAATTTAGTTACGATGCTTCCCTTAAACCACAGGAAAACATGTTCCTTAGAGTCGTTTTTTCAAGCTATGTGTTTGTCTACATGGTAATCTAGAATGGCATTATTGGTGCAGTCTGGTGATGGAAAGAAGGCTACAGGGTGATCTTCCCAGGAACGACTTTGACAGCTGAGTGAAATCCAGAGATGAACTGTGTAGCACATCTGTGTAGACTTCTCTACCAGGTAATCTTGGTTTGTAGGTAATGGAAATGAAACACAGAATTATAAGGCATGCATAAGAGGATTCCACACCTGGGAAAATAAGATCAGACTCCTTGTTTGCCAATTTACAGCAGAAGAGCTTAACCAAGAACAGAGAAAAATAAGAGGGCTGTCACACCTGGGTTCCATTATCTGACTTTACATGTTTAATTTTAGCTCCCTGTTGCATTTTTTCCTGTTTGCCTTCACTAATGAAATAATTACACCTACAACTTCCTTGAAAACTATAAATACTTTATCCTTTAAACTCAAAGTAGTTGCCCAACTGATTATACTCAAAATATCAGGGTAATTTAATGGAGAATTTGTGAATTTCTTTACTTCTGATTCAATCACAGAAAAATCCCATTGTTACCACCTCTGTCCCTTAATGTATGAAAGAACACTCTTCAAAGTCAAAGAAATACAAAAAAAACAATTATTGGTACACCATCCTTACCAGAGCATTGCCACGTTATTATATCCTTCATCATTGCATCTTACACCTTGTAATTTAGTTTGTGGATGCTTGTTTTTATGTATATTGATGGATGTGCATATGTGCAAGCATGTGGGAGGTACGGATGTTCATAGGGGCATGTACATATGGAGGCCAGAAGTTGACCTCCAGTACATTCCTAATCACTCTTTGCCTTATTGTTTTGAGACAGGGTCTATTATTGAACCTGAAGCTTGCTGATAGTCTGGCTGGCAGCAAACCCCAGGGGTCTTCCTGGGCTTTTATCACCAACTCTGGGATTATAGTCAGACACTGTCACAATTGGCTATCATGCCAGTGCTGCCCATTGAAGTCAGGAAATTATACATGTGCAGCAAGCACTTTACCAATACACATGTCACACCACACCCATCAAAGTTACCAATTTTTGGAAAATATATTTATCTCTTTTCTTACATACAGAGAAAATATGATCAAACTTCAGTTGAAATAAGGTTCTCTTCATCACTAATTTAAAACTGCAAACAGATATATTTTTGACAGTCTTATAATAATCTGGGTAATAAAAACACTACTTTAATATTGTCAGAGTAGATACATGTCACCAAAATGGCATCTATGGCTGAAAACATTCGCATATAACAAGTCAACATTGTTAAAATCTTTCTTAATTTTCACTGAAAGTAAAACAATAAAAATGTTACTTTCCTTTTTTCTGTATTCACACATATTTAGATAAGTAAAGTGTCCATCTGTAAATATATTTCCAAAAATTTACTGTCTTCTGATCTTGTTCATAACATCTATATAGAAATCATTTTAATTTAATTTAATTCATTGTTTTACATTATTTCTGATTTATCATCAAGGGATTTTAAAATATTTTAAAATTATTTGAATTTAATGTAATTACTTCATTTTCCTCTTTTCTTCCCTCTCTCTAGTTCACCCACCTACCCACCTTCACTTTATTTCAAATACATACCTTCTTTCTCTTAAATTACTGTTACATGTGCTTGTGTGTGTATGTTCTGAAATATATAAAGGCAACCCAGTCAATTCATACAACATTACTTGCATGTATACGATTTGCAGCTGAATATTTGGTTTGGGGCAGCCAGTTGGTGTGCTCTTTCCTGAGGAAGAATCTTTCCCCTCTTCTCAGCATTCGCTAGCTGCCTGTAGTTCTTTGTCTTGGGTTGTGCTCTTGTGAACATTTTACCCTTCCACATTAAGCATTGGTGCTATGCTTTTGTGATTTTAAAAGTCTATGACACATTCTAATTACATAACAGCATTCTATGATTTATTTTCACTGCATTTGGATCCAATTAAAATCAGCACTTAAACATTTTCCTTGAGAATATTCTGATATGAGAATTCAAATATTAATGTAAAAATTTTATACTTGGCATTGTCTAAATATCATTGATGAATCCTTTCCTGGTAAGAATACATATATCTTCACCTTACAAACTATTCCCATACATGTATTTTCCTAGTTGATGCCCTCAGATATGTATGGTATTCATCACAGCATTTAAAATATCTTCCAGTTATTTGCATTGATATTGTATATTTGCTATTGATTTTCACATTTGATTTTGGTTACATATGTGACCTGTGGAATTGGCTTTGACTGAAAATAAACTTAATTACAAATTTGTTGGAATTAGAGTTGTATAATATATAACAGCAAATTTCATGTAGCCTTTAACACAAAACATATAGGAAATCTGGGGTACCATAAATAGACTAAATCTAAAAATAAGAAGAAGAAAAGAAGAACTCCAACTCAACACAAAATAGATTGGTCCAAAAACCAAATTCTCTTCATAATATAGTAATCGAAACACAAAACATACAGAATAAAGAAGAAATATTAAGAGCTTCAAAGGAAAAAGAATAAGAAACATATAAAGGCAGACATATCAGAATTATACCTGACTTCTCAATGAAAACCATGAAAGCCAGAAGGTCCTGGGCAGATGTGCTACAGACACTAAGAGACCACTGAAGCGTGCCCAGACTACTATACCCAGCAAAGCTTTCAATCACCATTGATGAAGAAAACAGGATATTCCATGACAAAACCAAATTTAAACAATACCTATTCACAATCTCAGCCTTTCATAAAGTACTAAAAGGAAAATTCCAACCCAAGAAAACTAACTGCACCCAGCCCCCCAAAAAAATCCTCAGGCAACAGATAGCCTCACAGTAGCAAACCCCAAAGAATGGAAACACACAAACACTACCTCCAAAAAGTAACCAGAATTAACAATCACTGGTCATTAATGTCTCTTAATATCATTTGACTTAATTGACCTATAAGAAGACACAGGCTAACAGAATGGATATGAAAACAGCATCCATCCTTTTGCTATATACAAGAAATACACCTCAATCTCAAACACAAACATTATCTCAGAGTAGAAAGATCGGAAAAGATTTTCCAATCAAAGGACCCAAGAAACAAGTGGGTGTTGTTATTCTAATATCTAACAAAATAGACTTCAAGCTAAAATAAATCAGAAGAGACAGAAAAGGACACTTTATACTCATTACAGGAAAAATCCATCGTGATGAAGTCTCAATCCTGAACATTTATGCCCCAAATACAAGAGCACCCACATGTTAAAAGAAACATTAATTACTAAAGCTTAAATCACATATCAATCCCCACACAGTAATAGTAGGAGACTTCAGCACCCCACTCTCCACAGCAGACAGGTCAACCAGAGAGAAACTTAACAGAGAAATAAGAGAACTAAAACATGTCATGACTCAAATGGACTTAACAGACTATAGAACATTTCACCCAAGCAGAAAAGAATATACCTTCTTCTCAGTACCTCATGGAACCTTCTCTAAAATTGGCCACATTGTAAGTGACAAAGCAAGCATCAAGAGATACAAAAAATATGGAGTAACTACCTGTATCTTATCGGATCACCATTGTTTAAAGTTAGAATTCAAACACAAAACTAATTGCAGAAAACATAAAAACTCATGGAAATGGAAGAGTGCTCAATTAAATCACTTCTGGATCAAGAAAGAAATAAACAAGGAAATTAAAGATTTTCGGTAATTCAATGAAAATGAAGGCACAACATACCCAGACTTATGGGAAACAATGAAAGCAGTGCTAAAGGTTCATAGCACTAAGCTCCCACATAAAGAAAATGGAGAAAGCTAACTCAAGCAACTTAACAGCAAACCTGAAAGCTCTAGAATAAAATAAAATAAATAGAATAAAATAGAAGTAGACTCACCCAGAAGGAGTAGAAGACAGGAAATAATCAAATTGAGGACTGAAAATAATAAAGTAGAAACAAAGAAAATAGTACTAAAAATCAATGAAACAAAGACCTGGTTCTTTGAGAAAGTGAACAAGATAGAGAAGCCCATATACAAAATTAGAAATAAAAAAGGGGACTTAACAACAGATGCGGAAAAAATCCCAGAGAATCTTTAGGTCATACAATGAAAGAAAACCTGTATTCCACAAAATTGAAAAATGTAAAAGAAATGGATAATTTTCTGGATAGGTACCAGATACCAAAATTAAATCAAATGAGCTGAACAATTTTAATAGACCTATCACCTACAAAGAAATAGAATCTGTCATTAAAAACCACCCAACCAAAAAAGGCCCAGAATCCAATGATTTTGGCACAGAATTCTACCAGAACTTCAAAGAAGAGCTAATACCTATACTCAAAATGTTCCACATAATAGAAATAGAAGGAACATTGCCAAACTCTTTCTATGAGGCTGCAGTTACCCTGATTCCCAAACCACATAAAGTTTCAACCAAGAAAGAGAATTTCAGAACAATCTCCCTAATGAACATTGATGCAAAATGCTCAATAAAATGCTGACAAATTGAATCCAAGAATGAGTCAAAAAAATCCACCATGATCAACTTGTCTTAATCCCAGAGCTGCAGGGATGATTCAACATACAAAAATTTATCAATTAAATCCACTATATACATAAACTGAAAGAAATCAACCATATGACAATCTCATTAGATGTTGAAAAATCATTTAACAAAATCCAACACCCCATTATGATAAAGGCCTTGGAAAGATAAGAGATAAAAAGATATGTAAAAGTAACAAAAAACAATGTACACAGCAAGCTGACAGCCAACATCAAATTAAATGGAGTGAAATTCAAAGTGATTGCACTAAAATCAGGAACAAGAAAAGGATTTCCACTCTTACCAAATATATTCAACATAGTTCTTGAAGTTCTAGCTAGAATAATAACACAACAAAAGGAGATCAAGGGGATACAGATTGGAAAGGAAGAAGTCAAACTTTGGCTGTTTGCAGATGATATGATAGTATACATAAGTGACCAAAAGAATTCTACCCAGCAACTCCTATAGCTGATAAACACCTTCAGTAATGTGGCATTATACAAGATTAACTCAAAACAGTTGGTAACTGCCCTATATACAAGTGATGAAAAAGCTGAGAAAGAAATCAGAGAAACATCACCATTCACAATAGCTGCAAATAATATAAAATATATAAAATAAAATAAATAAACATAAAAATTTGGAATAACACTAACCAAACAAGTGAAAGACCTGCTCTAAAAGAACTTTATGTCTTTGAAGAAAGAAATTAAAGAAGATATAAGAAGATGGAAAGATCTTCTATGCTCTTGGTTAGGTAAGATTAACATAATAAAAATGGCAATCCTACCAAAATGCAATCCCCATCAAAATCCCAACATGGACTTTGAAAAACAATGCTCAACTTCATATGGAAAAACAAAAAACTCAAGTTAGCCAAAAGAATCCTGTATAATAAAGGAACTTCCAGAGGTATCACCATACTTGACATCAATGTCTATTTTATAGAGGTACAGTAATGAAAAAACTTAATATTGGCATAAAAACAAACAGGTTGACCAGTGTAATAGAATTGAAGACCTGGATATTGATCCACACACCTATGGACACCTGATTTTTGACAAAGAAGCTAAAATTATATGATGGGAAAAAGAAAGCATCTTCAACAAATGGTGCTGGCATAACTGGATGCCATCATGTAGAAGAATGCAAATAAATCCATACCTATCCCCATGCACAAAACTCAAGTCCAAATGGATAAAAGACCTCAATACAAATCTGACCAAACTGGACCTAATAAAATAGAAAGTGGGAAGTAGTCATCAATGCATGGGCACAGGAGACCACTTCCTAAATATAACCTCAGTAGCAGACTCTGAGAGAAACAATTAATAAATAGGACCTCCTGAAACTGAGAAGCTTCTGGAAAGCAAAGGACATGACCAATAATACAAAAGTGCAGCCTACTGGATGGGAAAAAATCTTTACCAACCCCATATTAAACAGAGGACTGATCTCCAAAATATATTTAAAAACTCAAGAAATTAGACATCAAAATTCCATATAATCCAATTACAAAATGGGATACAGATCCAAACAGAGAATTCTCAACAGAAGAATTTCAATAGTCAAAAGACAATTAAGAAAATGTTCAACATCCTTAGCCATCAGGGAAATGCAAATCAAACCAAATCTGAGATAATATTCTATACCTGTAAGAATGGCTAAGATCAAAAACAGCATAGAAGCTTATACTTGAGAAGATGAGGTGTAAGGTGAACACTCCTCCATTGCTGGTGGGAATGCAAACATGTACAACCACTCTGGAAATCAGTATGGTGTTTTTTCAGAAAACTAGGAATCAACCTACCTGAAGACACAGCAATACCACTCTTGGGCATATACCCAAAGGAGGCTCAACCATACTACAAGGACATTTGTTCAACCATGTTCATAGCAGCATTATTTGTAATAGCCAAAACCTGGAAACAATTTAGATGCCCCTCAACTTAAAAATGGATAAAGAAAATGTGGTACATTTACACAAAGTAAATACAACCACATCTTGAAATTTCCATGCAAATGCATGGAACTGGAAAAAAAAATCTGAAATCAGGCAACCCAGGCCCAAAAAGATGAGTATGGAATGTACTCACTAATAGGTTAGAACTAGTTATAAAGCAAAGGATAAGAAACCTATAGTCCATGACCCCAGAAAAGCTAAGAATTATAATCCTAAGAGGAACATATAGATTCTTCTGGCTAGGGGAAATAGACAAGATTTCCTGAGAAAATTTAGAGCGGAGCATGGGAGTGGGGGAAGAAGGAACGGCAGAAGTTGAGGAAGAGGGGAGAAGGGGAAAAAGGAGAACTAGAGGGAAAAGGATGGTCAAGATGGGGGAAGGACAAATACTGAGAACAAAGAAAGAGATGATGATTGAGAGAGTCATTATGAGGCTAACAAGAAACCTGGAACTGGAGAAATTTTCAGGAATCCACAGCATGACCCCCAGCTAAGATCCTAAGGAAAGCTGAAAGGGTGCCTGAACTGGCCATGACCTGTAGTCAAGGATATCTATCTTAAATGTGATTGTAGAATCTATATCCAGCTACTAATGGAAGCAGATGGAGAGAATCACAGTGTAGTTTTGGACTGAGCAACCAAAGTCCAGTCGAAGAGAGGAAGTAGTGAGAATATGAGCAGAGAGGTCAAGAGCATAATGAAAGAGCTTACCTGAGCTAATGGAAGATTTCCAACCCCAGGTGACAACTAGGGAATCAGCATTGTACCCAACTAGGTCCTCTGAAAGTGGGTGACACTTGTATGGCTGGGGAAGACCGTGGGACCACTGGCAGTGAGACCAGGAACTATCCCTACTGCTTGTTCTGGCATTTTTGGAAACCATTCTTTCTGGAGGGATACCTTGCTCAGCCTAGATAGAGTGGGGCAGAGCCTTGATCCTGACTCAAAGCAATGTGCTAGACTTTGTTTACATGGGTAAAGCATGTGCCTTACCCTCTCTGAGGAGTGGATGGGCAGTGGGATAGGGGATGGGAGGGGAAAGGAGAAGGGAGCAGAAGGAGGGGAGGGAGTAGAAAATCTGTTTGGAATGTAAAATAAGAAAAGGTAGTTTAAAACAAATAAAATAAGAGAGAAAGAAACTGAATTGCAAAAACAAGAAAACTAGGAAAAACTAGGTCTCAAAGATCGGTTTCAGTAGTGAAAGTAACAATAAGCCTGAGTGTAAATTCGGCAATGCTCCAAAGTCAGTTAGTGTGATTTAAAAGCAGTGATCCAAATAGTATGGAACGTAAGCATTTATATATTACGACAGTCAACCATTTTTCAGTGTACATTATTTATTTGCTCTTTGAAAACTATTGATTTTATAATATTAACTATGTTCACATTCCTTTTAAAATGCTTACCTCAGTACCAGCCATCACCAAACCCACTGCGTACTTTTAATTAACTGTAACTAAACCTGCTTTTAATAGATAAGTTTGTACTTGGGTTGGGCTTTAAATACTTCTCAGACAAAAGAAAAGTTATTGATAGCTTAAACGTTCATAGAGAAACCTATTCCACTTGAATGCATTTTCAGTTGTTGTCACAATTGGAAATTGATAGTTTTATTGTGATTCTTTTTACTGTAATATCCAGTATATTAATTTTATATTTTAGTTTTATGTTGAAGTACATAGCTTGGAAGTATTCAAGGGCATTTAGAAATATTTCCTTTTCCAAGACAGATTTGACATATTTTTCCACTTGGGAGGAAATGACATTTGGCAGTTACAAGGGGTTCACAATTCTCCTGCCTCTGCAACAGAGGCCTGAGGGTAACTTAACAATTCATTTCCCATATCCTGGAGAATCTAGCTCAACTGAGAAGAAAATAATCATCATATATCAAATATGATGTCTTGAGACTTAACATTTTTCATGTAACTTCAAGACTCTTTCCGTCATGGCACATGAATGACATGAAATAATAAGGAATAGATATTTCAACTATTGGGCCAATGCCTTCTCAAAAGATCATGCCCACATCTGAAATATGGTCAGCAATAAGGTGCCACTGCCAAGAAGAAACAAAAACCATCTTAGTCCCATATTCAGATCTTTAAGCTGAGATTCTAGGAAAATGCGACAGAATTACAGAAATTCTATAAACCACATAATACATTTAAAGTCAAATATTGTACCAAACCTTTGTTTTAAGATGTTTGTTTTCATTAATTAAAGCATAATTATTGACAAATAATATAAAGGACATATTAATAAATTCAATCATAGCAATTCAAACCAACACATATTTTCTTTATTTGAATCTCAGTAGGCAAATATCTCCTTTAGTAAATATGTCAACTTCTACAATATTAAAACTCCACATGTGTGTTCATTCTGAAAAGAAATAAATACATGTAAGTTAAGTTTTTACAATTATAGTTTGATGAAAGAATTCACACAGTTCTTTGTTTATATTAAAATCAGAAGGAAATGATCTCTTATGACTCATTTTCACTATAGTTTTGTTGTTATTTTATAAAAATTACATTTATTTATATTATTTCTTCCATGTGACTTATACTTTCTTACATATTTCTCCTTCAATTTGCACCAGAATGTGTGGGAGAAGGGCCCCCTTGTTTGTCCTAGATGCCCAGAACCAAAATAATCACACAGAAATCATATTCATTAAAACACTGCTTGGCCCATTAGCTCTAGCTTCTTATTGGCTAACTCTTATATTAATTTAACCCATTTCTATTAATCTGTATATTGCCATGTGGCAGTGGCTTACCAGGTAAAATTCCCAGCATCTGTCTTTGGAGACTCCATGGCGTCTTTCTGACTTTTTCCTTCTCCCAGCATTCATTTTTGTCTTGCCTGCCTACCTAAGTTCTGCCCTATCAACAGGCCAAGGCAGTTTCTTTATTCATTAATGGTAATTACAGCATACAGAGAATATTCCCATATGAAGAATGCTCATGGAAGATGACAGTTAGTCAGTTGATCATCATTTATAATCTGGGTTAGATATATTCAAGGAGCTCTAGATGGGACATTTTGGAGGGAGGAAAGGGAAGAGAGGAAGATTGTAATTATAATCTTAAAAATTTTTTAAATTCATTTTTAAACAAGGATTTATTTCTCTCCTGTTAATTATGAATCTCTGTGGTTTGGTCTGTCTGTTTGTCTGTCTGCCTGTGGGGTATGTGCATGTGAGCACAGGTGTCTCAGGAGACCAAAGGTGTTGTAGCTGCTGGTATTGGAATTACAGATTGTGAGCTGCTGTGTATAGGTACTTGGAACTGAGCTTATTTCCTTCCGAAGAGTTGTGAGGGCTTTAAATCCCTTAGCCATTTCCCCAATCCTCTAACTGAATCTTAACTCAATAAGCAAGACCTTTTAATTCCCTTCTTCCTTTGTCAATAGGCACATCCCTGGCATCTAATGCTGTATCACATTTATGGCATTTTGGTTTCCTACTCAGGTTTTCAAATAAGAAATCAATATTGTCATTTGTATGAAAGGAACAATAACTGGCTTAGCTGCTAAATGACTTGGATGTATGGATTATAGTTTATTACATAAGATCACATTGTATCCAACTCACCCTGATAATTCAGTTACATTAAACAGATTATACTATCAAGGTCATTGGCAAGACTATGACTCATGACAATTCTTATTCTTTGGAAGGTCTCAAATATACTTGTTAAAATGATCATTTCTAAAATCTATCATTTTTATTTAAATATTTGCTATATTTTATGGGATGGGGCTTGTTTGAAGATTCTGACATCGTTTTGAAAGCAATACAGTATTTACTCTCTTAATATTAAGTTGAAAAAATTTCTAGGATGTATGGTTTTATAGAAGAAACTTAACATGCAGCTCCAGAATTAATTATTTTTTTATTGCTTATCTGGTCCTATATAATGTAATTTCTGCTATCCAATTTCATTTTGTAATTTATATTTTATCTACAAAATATTTTGTCCTTGAGTTTCCACTGACAGGGATCAAGTAGCAATGTAAAATACCTTGACAGTCTGCACCCTCTCATTTCTTCCATTCTATTAACTTTGAATTTTATTAGTCATGGTCTCTAAGCATCAAACATATAAAGTTCGAATCAAATTTAATAAGCGATAGTGACTTCAAAGCTTATTGAACTTTTTAGTTTGCATTTAATGTGAATAATCACATAGCAATAAGAATTTAAAATGTGTTTGTAAAAGCAAAAAAAAAAACAGTGATGATAACAGAGATAATACAGACATTTCCAACTTGGTTGCTGACTCCCAAAATGTATTAAAGATAAAATTAACTTTTCCACATATATTTCAAACAAATTTTAATTAGTCAAAAAGGGACACTCTACACTGAAGTTTGATGAATCAGTAAATAATGTGCATTAAGTGTCTATGATGTTTACAAATTAACGTAAAATACTAAGAAGGAAACTCTTTTTTCTATTTTTTAAAGACAAAAAACTATATTTTTTTCATTTTACATAACAATCAAAGGTTTCCCTCCCTCCCCTCCTCCCATTCCCTCTAACTATCCCCCACTCAATGCCCCATCTGTTCTTCAAAGAGGGTAAGACATGTTGCTTTGGGGAAGGTCCAAAGCACTCCCTAATATATCAAGGGTGAACAAGGTATCTATCCAAAGAGAATAGGTTCCCTGAAAGTTAGTACAAGAAGTAGGGATAAGTCGGGGTGCCACTTCCAGTGGCCTTTCAGTCTGCCCCAGCCACCCACATTTAGAGGACTAATTTGAACCTATACTGGTTCCTTCCTTGTCCAGCTGGAGTTGGTGAGCTCCCATTAGCTCAGGCAAAGTGTTTCAATGGGTATCCCCATAATGGTGTTGACCTCTTTGCTCATATTCTCACTCCTCCAACTCTTCAATTGGACTTTGTGATCTCAGACCAGTACTCCACTGAGAGTCTCTGTCTCTGTTTCCATCAGCTGCTGGGTGAAAGTTCTATGGTTGCATTAAGATATTCATCAGTCTGACTACAAGGCAAAGCTAGTTTGGGTACCCTCTCCTTTATTGCTTAGAGTCTTAGCTGGGCTTACTGTTCAACTATGTTCATAGCAGCACTATTTGTAATAGCCAGAAACTGGAAACAACCTAGATGCTCCTCAATGAAAGAATATATAACGAAACTGTGGCATATTTACACACTGGAGTACTACTCAGTGGTAAAAAAAAAATACATCTTGAAATTTGAATGCAAATAAATGCAACTAGAAAAAAAAAACATTCTGAGTGAGGTAACCCAAATCTAGAAAAATGAACATCATATGTACTCACTCATAGTGGACACTCACTATAAAGAAAGGATATTGAGCCTATAGTTCATGATCCTAGAGAAGCTAAGTAATGAAGAGAAACCTAAGAAAAACATACAAAGGAAAAATAGACAAGATCCCTTGACAAAATTGGGAACATGGGGGTGGGGTTGAAGGGAGGATGGGAGGTGAAGAGGAGGAAAGAAGGGGAGGGGGAGGAGAACTTGAGGTAATGAGATAGTTAATATGGAGGAAGGACAGAGATGAGTGCAGGGAAAGATATTTTGATTGAGGGAACTATTATAGGACTAGCAAAAAAAAACCTGGCACTAGAGAAATTCCCGGGAATCCACAAGGATGACCCCAGCTAAGAAGAGAATTCTTAAACATTATGATTAAGATAACGAAGTGGGAAACACAGCTTGCTCCAATACCAAAGGGGTCTTAAGAGGTGAGTGAATAGCCAAGTAGCAGGACACTCCACTCTCTAGGACCTCCTCAGTGGGACAAAGTCCCAGGCCCCTCCCCCACCTTTTTTTGGCTTTTCTAGCTAGGGCTTTTCTAGCTAGACAGCAAGGATTTTCCTGTGGATATGCTCCTCAAAAACCCAAACACAACCAGTGACCACACCAAACTACTAGCCACACCCTGCCCCCAAACCTGCCTATCTTCCTACAACCTCTGGAACTCTGAAACACAGCTCACTCCAATACTGAGGGGACTTAACAGGTGAGTGAAGAGCCACACAGGAGGATACCCCACTCTTTAGAACCTCCACTGTGTGACAAAATCCCGAGCCTCTGCTCCAACTCCCTGGGCTTTTCTAGTCAGCCCCCAGGGAGTTTCCTATGGGTAGGCTCTAAACCCAACCTCAACACTGCATTCTCTAAGCTACTACCCACACCTGCCTAAGAACTGAAAGCTTGCTATAATACTGAGGGAACAAAGAAAGAGCACCAAGAGAGCAAACCAGGAGAGAAGACCAAGGCAGCAGGCTTATAGTGACCTCACAGGCTTTCTGAGAGAGACATTGACAGTAAAGAGCAAACCAGGAAAAACTCCCAAAAATATCAGATAGCCAGTGCAAGGATAGGGCCAAGACACAAAGAAACTGCTGACATCATTTGAAGGAAGAGATGGGTAGGCACCAATGCAGGAATTCTTCCAACAACCTAAAAAGCAACATGGTAACATCAGAACTCAGTGGTCACATAGCAGGAAGACTTGATAATTCTAACCCAGAAGAAGTAAAAGTAAATGACTTCAAATGCAACTTTATAAAAATGATAGAGACTTTAAAGAGGAAATGAAAAACTCCCTTAAAGAAGTGGAGGAAAAGACAAACAAAAAATGGAAGAAATTAATAAAGCCCTCAAAGAAAATAAGGAAGCCAAGAAAAAAAATTCCAAACAGGTGAAGCAAACAGCTCAAGACTTGAAGACAGAAATAGAGGTAATAAAGAAAACACAAACCAAGGGATTTTTGGATATGGATAATCTGAATAAATGAGAAGGAACTACAGAGAAAAGTATAACTAAAAGAATATAAGAGATAGAAGAATAAATTTCAGGTGCTAAGTATACTATATTGGAAATAGACTCTTTGGTCAAAGAAAACATTAAATCCAAGAAATTCTCAACACAAAACATCCAAGAAATCTTGGCACCATGAAAAAACCAAAACTAATAATAATAGGGATAGAAGAAGAACTCCAGCTCAAAGGCACAGAAAATATATTCAACACAATCATAGAAGAAAACTTTCCTAACCTAAAGATGGATAATCCTATGAAGGTAAAAGAAGCTTACAGGTCACCAAAAGATTGAATCAAAAAAAAAATCCCCTCCCCATATAATAATTAAAACAAAAAACATACAAAATAAAGAAAGAATATTCATTGCTGCAAAGGAAAAAGGTCAAGAAACATATAAAAGTAAAACTATCAGAATTACACCCAACATTTCAGTGGAAATCATGAAAGCCAGAAGGTCCTGGACAGATATGCTGCAGACATTAAAAGATCATGAATGCAAGCCCAGACTACTAAACCCAGCAAAGCTTTCAATCACATCAATGAAGAAAACAAGATATTACATGATAATAACAGTACATAGCCACAAACAGAACACTACAGAAAGTACTAGAAGAAAAACCCCAACACAAGGAAGCTAACTGTACCCACAAAACCACAGGCAACTGCTAAACCCCAATCAGCATAACCCAAAGGAAAACACACAAACACTACTACTGAAAAATAACTGGAATAAACAATCACTGGTCATTAATATCGCTTAATATCAATGGACTCGATTCACCTATAAAAAGACACAGGTTAAGAGAATGGATATGAAAACAGGATCCGGCCTTCTTCTGTATACAGTAAACACACCTCAACCTCAAAGACTGCCACTACCTCAAAGTAAAGGGTTGGGAAAAGGTTTTCCAATCACATGGACCTAAGAGACAAACAGGTGTAGCTATCCTATTATCTAAAAAAATTGACTTCAAACTAAAATCAATCAAAAGAGATGGAAAAGGACACTTTATACTCATAACAAGAACAATCCATCAAGATGTAGTCTCAATCCTGAAATCTATGTCTCTAATAAAAGAGCACACACATATGTAAATGAAACATTATTAAAACTTAAATCATATATCAAACCTCACACCTATAGTAGGAGACTTCAACACTTCACTTTTACCAATGGACAGGTCAGCCAGACAGAAACTTAACAGAGAAATAAGAGAACTAACAGATGTCATGAATCAAATAAACTTAACTATAGAACATTCCACCCAAACACAAAAGCATATAAAGCTTCTTCTCAGCATGTCATGGACGCTTCTCTCAAAGTGATCCCATACTCAGTAACAAAGCAAACCTCCACAGATACAAAAAAAAATTGGAGTAACCCCTTGTATTTTATCATATCACCATGGGTTAGAATTTAAAAACAATACTACTCTCAGAAAGCCTACAAACTCATAGAAATTGAACAGTGAACTACTGAACAACTCCCCTGGGTCAAGGAAGAAATAAAGAAATTAAAGACTTCCTTGAATTCAATGAAAATGAAGGCACAACATATCCAAACCTATGAGACACTATGAAAGAAGTGCTAAGAGGAATGTTCATAGCTCTAAGTGCCCACATAAAGAAAACTGAGAAAGCTCTAATTAGTGACTTAATTAGCACATATATAAGTTCTAGAACAAAAAGCAGCGAACCACCCAGGAGAAGTAGAAGACAGTAAATAACCAAATTGAGGGCTGAAATCAACAAAATAGAAACAAAACAAAAACCCAATACAAAGAATCAATGAAACAAAGAGCTGGTTCTTTGAGAAAATCAACGAGATAGACAAACCTTTATACAAGCTAATAAAAGGGCAGAGAGGTAACATCCAAATTAATGAAGTCGTAAATGAAAAGAGGAACATAACAATAGACACTGAGGAAATTTAGAGAAACATAAGGTCATACTACAAAAACCCGTACACCAGAAAATTGGAAAACATAAAATAAATGGACAGTTTTTAAATATGGATATCATATATCAAAATTAAATTAAGATAAGTAAGTGATTTAGACCTATAAAATGCAAGAAAATAGAAGCTCTCATCAAAAACCTCCCAACCAAAAAAAAGCCCAGGGATGGATGGTTTTAGTGTAGAATTCTACAGGAACTTCCAAGAAGATCTAATAACTATACTGCTGAAAGTGTCCCACATAATAGAAGCAGAAGGAACACTGTCAAACTCTATTTATGAGGCTATAGTTACCCTGATACCAAAACCACACAAAGACTCAACCAAGAAAGAGAATTTCAGGCCAGTCTCACTCATGAACATGGATGCAAAAATATCCAATAAAATAATGGCAAACCAAATTCAAGAACACATCAAAAAAATCATCCATAATGATCAAGTCAGCTTTATCCCAGAGATGCAGGGCTAGTTCAACATATGAAAATCTATAAATGTAACCCAGCATATAAATAAACTGAAAGAAAAAACACATGATAATTTCATTAGATGCTGAAAAAGCATTTGACAAAATCCAACACCCCTTCGTGATAAAGGTCTTGGAGAGATCAGGGATACAAGGAACATACCCAAATATAATAAAAACAATATACAGCGAGCCGACCACCAACATCAAATTAAATGGAGAGAAACTCAAAGTGATTCTACTAAAATCAGGAACAAGACAAGGCTGTTCACTATCTCCATACCTATTCAACATAGTTTTTGAAGTTGTGGCTATAGCAATAAGATAGCAAAGGGATATCAAGGGGATTCAAATTAGAAAGGAAGAAGTCAAACTTTCATTATTTGCAGATGAGATGATAGTATATGTAAGTGACCCCAAAAACATTGCTTTGTGGAAGGTCCACTGTGATTTGAATATTGTGTATGATCTTTTCACAGGCTATGCAAATGCAGTATGGGTCTCTCTCACCATGCTGAACAGCTACAGCAAACTTCTGTCCCCAGTCATCCTTAAAAATCAGGAGTGACAAGAAGATACACTCTAAAGTGTGCTGACAAACCACGGGGGCTGTAAATTATGTGTATTAAGTACCTATGAAGTTTGCACCTGTAATTCCAGTGATTAGCAATTGAGTCCTTAGTGGGAATCTCACCTGTCCTATTGATTTGGTGATGTTTGATTTCTCTTTCAGTTCTGACTTTCAATGATCTTTGTTCTCTCAGTAGAAAGCCAGTCTTATATCAAACACGGAACAAACTTCTAGGGAATATAGTTCCAAGCAGTGAAAAGGAGACTGATCTGTTGTGAGATCTAGCTAAAACTAATAAATCCCAAAGTGCATCAATGGGATGAACATTGCTTCTTCTCATATTTCAGTTTTGAATAAACTTTAGGTTTGCCTAACTCTACGCATCTACTCCTTACTAACAGTGTGTGAAACAGGAGACACTGAGTCTGATATTCCATACACGTATCTCAGTGCAAATTTTATTTGTCCTCTGGATCCATTTAAGACAATCCATGTATGCATATATGGATATATAGATGGCCATAATTGAAACATTGAATAAAGTTCTAATCCCAATTTATGCCTTTGTGTTCAATATAAGGAAATGGATAATAATGAAAATGTTCTATATAAATGCAAATGCATAAATATCAAATCATATGAGATAATATATAATGCAGTCACATTCAGCAACTGGAAATATAGCTATGAATAGTACTTAAAACTTCTTTCATTCAATTATGTTTTGTATGATCACTTTGATTTTAGCCAACAACTGAGACAGTGAGAGCCCTTTACCTGGCATAGTGTTCAAGGTCTTCACTCATGAAAAGCCCATATAGCAGTTGATTTTCCCGGGCTATGTTCCTGTAATTTGCATTAGCTTTTTTCTATTGAATATAAGAAATGTTGCATTGGTACCCACTTCGCACACAGACTTCCACTGAATCTTACTGTCAATGCAAATCAGTCCGTACCTCTATGGAAGCCCATACTAAGATCCCTTCCACAGAGCTTACCATCAGTGCTGTTTCTTACAAGTATTTGAACAGACTGTCAAATCATTTTTTTATTTCCACGAAATTACATAGATCTGGGTTGCTGATGATTTGTTCACCCGGAAAAAAAGTTACCCATCAAATATGATACCTTACATTTTGCTGACTGTGGCGACTGCAAATGAACACAGCGAGCTATTAGTGGATGAAGTCATGTCAGCTCTAGCAGCAATAATCAGCCATTCACTAAAATGTCCCTGTGGATGAAATCCCTCTCACTGCTAGCTCATTTTTGTGCCCATTATAGAAGCAATGCTAACCTGACTGCGATAGCCGAGGTACTGTTTCTTGCTTGTTTGTTCTGTTTGTGTTTTGTTTTATTTTCTATATTTATTTGACCAGGTATTGAAATAAGGATCATACCTCAAATAATTATCTTTAGGAATCATATTTTAATGAACATAACTTATACCACAATTTCTGGACTATTGTAAAGAAACTATTGCAAGGAAAACTACAGCCACAGTTAGAGAAGATAGACTACTTCTGCACAGTGGTGAACGACATCTGTATTTGCTTTCTAAGACTACTGGAGAAAATGTCTCATGAACAGAGTTCCTGGCACAGCAGAAATTATTGGCTCACAGTTGAAGGGTTGGAAATCTGAGACTAAGCAGTGGCAATCATGGCTGCTTTTGAAGGCTGTGAACAGAAACCTGCTCCATATGGACGTCCTACTTTCTGACAATTCTTGTCATCTCTTGGCGTAGGTATACATTGTCCTAATACCTGCTTTCGTGTTTGAATTGTATTGTTTGTTTCTGTATCTAAACTGCTTCTACGCAGATGTCAGTCATTACACCAGAGCCTGGCTGATTTACCGCACTAACCAACTAAATATATAATTTTTTTCTACAAATAAAGTCATATGCTCAGGTATTTGTAGGTAAAATTTCAATATATGAATTTAAGGAAGCACATTCAAGCTGTATAGATAGTCATAATTAAGATTTATATGAATATCTCATTCTTATTCTCAGGATTCTATTTACCACAAATCAGTGACATAGAAGAGAAACGACAAGACTATAAATTGACTGCATTTCAAACATTGGATAGATCAATCTTTTGTCATTCTAGCTTTGACACTTTTTTCAGATTCTTATTTTGAAAATCAAAACATTCTCGCATGATACAAGTTACAATAGTTGTAATTTAAATGAGGTAGGTGCCTTATAATTAATCTAACTTATATTTATTTTGGACACAATAAATCAATTTTGTATCTATTTCTCAATAATTCAATCTTTTTTGAGATTATTATATAAATACATCATTTCTCCATTCTGCTTCCTTTCTTTAAACCACCCTAATTATCACAACTTGCTCTCTTTTACATTCATGGTTTCTTTTATTTTGTTATTATAGACATGTACACACATGTATGTGTATAAATTCATGAATACATAAATACAACCCATTCAGTCTGTATAATGTTAGTTCTCCATGAACATTTTCAGGACTGATCATTTGTTATCAGATAACCAATTTTGTGTTTGTCCCTGGGAAAGTCTATTTCTTTTATTCTGAGAATTTTTTAGTCCTTGTAATTCTTTGTCTTGGGTTGAGGTTTTATGAGCTTTATCCCTTTCACATTAGCATGTTGATTGGTGTTGTCCTTGTTAATATCCTGCTTAGGCAGCCATGATGGGGAGACTCCAGAGCTGTAGCCTCAGACATTTCTAGGAGACACAATGTCATGGAAAACTCTATATTGGAATGTCCCCAAATCATTAAGAATGCTAGTGTTTCATAGATTTAGCACTTAGGAACAGGCTCCACAACTTTACGTCTTGATTAGTTGAGGTTTCATATAATGATCTCTCTTTATTGCTAAGGTAAGATTCTTTGATAAGGGGTGAGGACTGCACTTATCTGTGGGAATAGGGCAAATATTTAGAATGTAGTTAGGAAATATGTTATTTTATAAAAGTGATGGTTACAAGCTGTTCTCCACAACGATGCTCCCAGCTAAGACCCTAAGCAATAGAAGAGAGGGTGCCCAAAATGGCCTTGCCCTATAGTCAGAGATGAATAAATTAAATATCACCATAGAACCTTCATCCAGCACCTGATGGAAACAGAGACAGAGACCTGCATTGGAGCACTGGACTGAGCTGCTAATGTCAAGCTGAAGAGTGGGAGGAATGAGAATATGAGCAAGCAGATGAGGACAATGATGGATACACCCACTGAAACAGTCTACCTGATCTAATGGGAGCTTACCAACACCAGCCAGACAGGGAAGGAACAAGCATCAGACCAATATGTAGTCCCTCTGAATGTGGTTGACAGTTGCATAGCAGGAGCAGACTGAGGGGCCACTGGCAGTGACAGCAGGATTTACTCCTACTGCTTGTACTAACTTTTGGGGAACCTATTCTCTTTGGATGGATATCTTGCCCAGCCTACATATAATAGGGAGGGCCTTGTGTAGTAGGACAAGATGCAGGCTGTGTCCCACTGCCTGGATAGCTTATACCCCAAAATAACCACGCAGAAATTGTATTAATTAAATTACTGCCTGGCCCATTAGTTCCCCTGTTATTGGCTAACCCTTTCATCTTGATTAACCCATTTCCATTAATGTGTATTGCCACTTGACTGTGGCTTACCGGCATGAGTCTAACCAGCATCCATCTTGGGCAGGAGAATCATGGCGTCTGTCTGTCTGTCCTTCTTCCCAGCATCGATTTCTGTCTACTCTGCCTACCTAAGTCTGCCTTATCAAAAGGCCAAGGCAGTCTCTTTATTTGACCAATGAAAGCAACACAAATAAAGAAGGACCTTCTACACCAGCTGTGGACCATCCTAAAAGCAATGTGCCTTACCCTCTCTGAGGATTGGATGGAGATGGGTGGAGGTGTAAAAGGAGGGAATAGAAAGTTATGCAACTTATATTTCAACAAAAAGTATTTCTATCACTTATAGTTGAGATTTCTTATAATTGTTGTTTCCCATTTCCCCAGGAAATTCCAATATACAACTATTTCTTCCTGAAATTTCATCCAGATTTCAGGGCTTTCATTTGAATAGGCTCCACCCTAGATGTTAAATCATTAGCAAAATTTCTGAAAACAATTCTTTAAATGTAAGTATATGAATAAAAATGTAACTACTATATACATAGATAAACCTATATAAACATATATGTGTCATTATATTTTTGGCCTAGTGGTAGAATTCCATTACATAAGTAAAAAATAAACTTATCTGAACATGGACACATAATTCTGAAACACTTGAAATTGAAATCAATACATTACCTTGAAAAAAATGAGTAATTATATGGGACCCAATTATACCAACAGCTGTCTTCTCAATAGAATGGATGAAGGCCAAGAGACTGTCAGCTGATACATTTAAAATATTGAAAGTACAGACCCAAAAATAGACAAGAAAAGCAATCCATAATCACAATAAATATCTTTCAGATTGATGGTAGAAATTATTTTCATAAAAAAAAGAAAAAATACATTGCTAGCTGTTATGATCTAAAAGATACAGACAAGTTGTTCATTTTTAGCCAACATAGATATAGATATTAATAATTATTCACATAATAAAGAGCAAAGGACCTCATTAAAGATGATTATGTAGGTTGCCTGGCAGTGGTGGCGCACGCCTTTAATCCCAGCACTCGGGAGCAGAGGCAGGCAGATCTCTGTGAGTTTGAGGCCAGCCTGGTCTACAAGAGCTAGTTCCAGGACAGGAACCAAAAGCTACGGAGAAACCCTATCTCGAAAAATAAAAATAAAAATAAAAGATGATTATGTAGGTAAATCAAAAAACCTCAAACATTATTATTTTATTTCCTAGTTAATTTAAAAGAAAATTGAATAAAATAATAAGTATAAAACTATATACTCAGGGTTACCTAGTGTAATCTATTGAACTTAACTAATAATATGCTATGTTTTATATGTATTTAATATAAACCTATATTATTATGCATATTGGCTTATATATTCATATATTTGCTGTAATTATATTGCATTAATCCAAAGTAAATCATATTAATTCAAATAGAATTTATTTGTTTTTCAGGAATAAGTCATCTATTATGATTTCTGGCACAATCAATAAAAAATATAATTAGTTCACTCTTACCTATAGTTAATGAGACAAACACAGAAATAGATGCACAAAGCAAAAAATGAACATGAGACAAATATAAAATAGTTTATTTAAATTCAAGAATACCATTATTGACATTAAAAATATTTATTTTTAAAATATCAAGAAAGACACAATAAAATCAAACAAACCCAAACAAGATCACTCTCTGTATCATTGCAAGATAAAGTTTGAGATTCAAAGGCATGAATATATTTATAGTAAAATTTTAGAAATCATTCTATGTGTTTATCATTCAAGCAACCATTTCGGAGTAATTAGACTGGTATCATTAAAAAAAAGTTTATGAAAATCAATATACTTGTAGAACATAATGATGGACATTTTACAATATTAAATTCTCAGTTCTATATTAAGATATGGCAATCTCTATCATGTATGTGTATACAATAAAACCCCAAAATATCTGTATTGTAAAATATACTTAATTGAAATATAAATGACATAGATGGGACAGCATTATAGAATATATTTAAATTTTTTCTTTTGCAATAAATCTCTTATCAATTGTGAAAGAAAAACTGGAGAAAATGCTCTTTATGGGGAGCAGGATACATGTTATGGAACCATATATTTAAATAAATAGCTGAGATTCTAACAAAGTTCCAACCCTTGTAGAGAAGTCTATTATTAAAAATGCTTACTTTTTCTAAACTTGAATTTCTGTTAGTAAGTGAAGAATACTAACATAAAAAGATTTAATGATAAGACCCTATTGCAAATACACCATATATTTGAGACATAGAACATAGAGAAATCAAACTGCATCCCTATTGGCTAGTTTTTGTAGTGCTGGTAGATGTTTATTGCACTAGCAGAGGAAAAAAAATGATTAGCAATCAAACCCAGCTATGAATTCTACATGCTGCATTAAAGATAGGCTTGGCAAGACTTGCCCATTGAAATGAATATCATGGAAATAGCTTAGCATTTTTATTATTTGATTGAAGTCCCACTCCACAGGATAAATACTATACTTGTCACCATTATCATGTCAAGAACCAATAGCTAAACAGGAACTAAGATCTAAGAGAATATACTTCTAACGGTTCAGCATTAAAGAAGTAGGAAAGGACAGATCCTAATGATTTATAATTATTCCCAAATATCAATTCACCTATCAACCCTCATCTGAAAGCATATATGCTGTAGCTAGTGGTTAGCATAGAAACCTACCACTGGAAACAGTACAAAAAAATATGATATTAGAGAATGCTTAGTTCTAAATGGAGAGTATACACTGCACTCCTTTCATCGAAGCTCAGGAATCATTTAGGATAGGGGGGAAAAGTGTGTAAGAACAAGAGGCAGTGAATTGTTACAAGAAAACAATGATTTTGAACACAACAGAGCAATTGAACATCTGGATTCATAGCAGTTGTGGCAGCTTGCACAAGATACGTGCAAAACCAAGCCAGACCAAATCCCAACATGGAGGTGGGAGTGGGCATAAACTCTCATTATTGGTTATGAAGCTATTGGCAATTGTTCCCTGTTGGGAAAGGAGAGTTGGTTTTAAGTGTGTAGGCCCTGGTGAGGTGGACATGCTCCACTGGAAGACAGTGCATTCAACAATATGTGAGCACCACAAATTGGTCTTGATGGTTTTAAAACAATAAATATTGCAAAAGTACATGAAGTTGGGTGGGTAAGGAAAGAGAAATGGACCTGCAGGAGAGAGCATGAAAATGATCAATACATTCTTTTCAGAACTCTTAAGAAATAATAAAACTTTAAACAGTATAAAAATAAAACTATCAGGTTTATTAGTGATAGATACATCTATGATGCTTAACACTCAAATGTTTAAAAATAATTTCATCTTATTAAAGTTTTATTTTAATTAAATGCCATTTCTATAAAATCATGAATATATAAGAAAATTTAGAAAAAATATAATTTAGAATAAAATCTCACAATAGCCTACTACTAATATGTTCGGCTTGCTCATAAATAGCACATCTCTGCTTGTTCACATTTTTTATTATTTTATTTATTGTTTATTTTACATCTAACTGCAGTTTCCCTTCCCCCTTCTCCACCTATTTGCTTCACCCTCACCTCCAAACCCCAATTTATTCTTCCCCTGTTTCTGTTCAGAAAAGGCCAGGACGTCCATAGGTGTCAACCAAGCATGGCATATCAAGTTGCAGTAAGACTAAGAACCTCTTCTTGTACTAAGGCTGGGCAAAGGAACTCTATATGAGAAATAGAGTCCCAAAAGCCAGCAAAGGAGTTTGAGATTGCTTCTGCTTCCACTGTTAAATTTCCCATAAGAGGACCAAGCCCCACAACTGACCTATATATGCAAAGGGCTTAGGTCAGTTCAAAGCAGGCTCCCTGGCTGTTGGTTCAGGCTCTGTGAGCTCCTACGGAACCAGGTTATTTGATTTTGTGGGTTTTCTTGTGATGTCCCTGACCCTCTCTGGATCCTACAGTCCCTCCTCCCTCTCTTCAGCAGGATTCCTCAAGCTCAGACAAATGTTTGGCTTTGTGTGTCTGTATCTGTTTCCATCAATTACTGAATTAAACCTTTCTGATGACAGTTGGATTAGGCACCAGTCTATGTGTATTGCGGAATATCATTAAACATCATTATATTGACTTTTTTCCAATCATGATCAGTTACTTGTTTACTTTAAAACCAGATTTCTAGACATAAAGAACAGTAATAGAAAAAAATAGTCCAAACCAATAACTATTTACAGGTGACACAAATGCAGAATGCAAATGTAGCATTTTAATTTCTATACATTCTATCGTGTAATATTAAGAGTTGCCACCCTGGAGAAGTTGATGAGTTTGTACTTGAGCTATGCCACCTATCAAACTTCCTCCTGTCATCAATGCACTCCTTCTGTGTTTAGGATTTTCTCACATGAATTTCCAATGTTCTAAGGCAGAGAGGAGGGGCAAATGCTAATTAGAGTCCCAGTTGAGACCCAAACAACTGCATTTCTCAGTAAGTAGGAAGATGAAACATTTGAGAAGCCCTACATATTAATACCACAGCAAATATGGCAAAATCTATCATGGGATACTTCACCGGATTATGCATGTCATGTGGATTGGAGAGCAACCTGCTGAGAATGTGGAGAACTCTCTCTTCTTTGCAGATTGAGAAATAGCCTTGCAAGTTACCGTTTCCTTAAAACACTAGATTTTTAAAAACCTTCTCCCAGTTCATGAGAAGCATGCTTCTTCCTCTGGTTTAAAAAGAAAAAGCATGTATTCCACAAACAATCAAAATTGAGTTAAGACTTGCTAAGGTTGCATTATTTTAGGAAAAATATAATTCAAACAATCCTGCAAAGAGAACTAGATACAAGATTTAGCATTGGGAGGTGAAAGCATAGGTAAGCATTAAATCTAGCAGTATGGCTGACAAGTTTATTATTACTATTAGTGAGAAATGTCAAGCTGTGATCTATAATCTATTGTAGATTTATACCATCAATGACATAAAATTATACAAATAATATAACTCAGCATGTAGTATTTTAGAGTAATTATTAAACACTCTAGCATATATCATCAAATTTCCTAACATACACACCTATTGCATGGTTTTTGCTTATTTAAAATTGTATAGCACAACTGTGAGTTGAAATAGAACTCTGATTGAATTGTTTTTCTGTCGAACAACACTTCAAAAAATTTCCTAGCGTGTTCCACCACCAGAAGAGAAAGCACAAGCGCATATGTTTTTAACTGTTGGCAAGTTTTGAAGAAAAGATGCTTCCTGGGTCCCACTTTTGTGTGAATTTATTGTTTAGCATGTTCTTGAAGAAAAGCTGTAGACAGTGGATACTTTCCTCCTATGGAAAGGAATTCTTTGCAGTAGAAAAAAAAACAATTTACATATAATTACAGGGTCAACATATATTAAATAAATGAAAGAGTATCTTCAACTTGGTTCACCCTACTGATACAGGAAAGTAACTGTATTTCACATGCACTATACTAACAGTGCCTGGAAATACTCAAATATGTTCACACATTGAAATTATTGTAGCACATTGTATAAACTATGAAAAGAAAATGGAAATGTTGGCATATTAATCAGTCAAGACCAAGGATGATGTATATCATTCTCTTTTGCTTGAATTTCTTATCTATAAAAATAGAAAACATTCTTACTTAGCTTCTTTAGGATCACCAATTGTAGACTCCTTGACCCTTATTTATGGCTAGAAACCAATTATGAGTGAGTACATCCCATGTTCATCTTTTTGCGTCTGGCTTACCTCACTCAGTATAGTATTTTCTATTTCCATCCATTTGCATGCAAAATTCGAAAAGTCATTGTTTTTTACCACAGCGTAGTACTCTAATGTGTATATATTCCACACCTAAAGAAGTAAGAAGGTGAACCCAAGGAAAAACATATAGTTATCCTCTTGGCTATGGGAAGTAGACAAAATTGCCGGGGAGAAAATTGGGATCTTGGGGGTGGGGTGGGATGGGGGTAAGGGAAGATGGGGAGAGAAAAGGGAGAAGGGGAGGATGAGGGGGGACTTGGGGAAACAGGATGATTGGGATAAAGGAAGGTTGGATAGGGGAGCACGGAAGCACAATTCTTAGTTAAGGGAGCCACCTTAGGGTTGGCAAGAGAATTGAACCTAGAGTGGATCCCAGGAGCCCAAGGCAATGTCCCCAGTTAGTTCCTTGGGCAGCTGAGGATAGGGAACCTGAAATGACCTTATCCTATAGCAATACTGACGAATATCTTGCATATCACCATAGAACCTTCATCTGGTGATGGATGGAGATAGAGACAGAGACCCACACTGGAGCACTGGACTGAGCTCCCAAGGTCCCAATGAGGAGCAGAAGGAGGGAGAACATGAACAAAGAAGTCGGGACCACGAGGGGTGCACCCACCCACTGAGACAGTAGACCTGATCTATTGGGAGCTCACCAAGGCCAGCTGGACTGTGACTGAAAAAGCATGGGATAAAATCGCACTCTCTGAATATGGCGGACAATGAGGGCTGCTGAGAAGACAAGGACAATGGCACTGGGTCTTGATCCTACTTCATGTTCTGGCTTTGTGGGAGCCTAGCCAGTTTGGATGTTCACCTTCCTAGGAATGGACGGAGGGGGGAGGACTTTGGACTTTTCACAGGGCAGGGAACCCTGGCTGCTCTTTGGACTGGAGAGGGAGGGGGAGAGGAGTAGGGGGAGGGGGAGAAGGGTGGGAGGAGGGGGAGGGAAATGGGAGGCTGGGAGGAGGCAGAAACTTGTTTTTTTTTTTCCTTTTCTCAATAAAAAAAATAGAAAACATTATCTCTTATAGGCTTGATTTTCTCTAGAGCCTAAACTTACAGTTCATATAAAGAAATTTCACATACAATAAAAGAGAACAAACTATTGTCACAGTTATTAAAACTCTGAAGAGTGAAACAAGAAGCATATCCTAAGTTACATGGTTTTCTTGATTTTAGTGTGTTTATATATTTGTGTGTGTGTGTGTGTGTGTGTGTGTGTGTGTGTGTGTGGTTTGAATACCAAATGCAAAACCTTGTATATCCTAGGCTGATATTCTATCCCTGAGCTACCATCTCAGGCTTTGTTAGTTGTATTTTGCTAGAGTTATTTGTCATTCTACCTATTATGCCTGTTAGTTATGGCACTAATCTCCTAAAACATTTTGAATGGTTATATTCAATAATTCAAGAAATGCTTACTGAATATCTATTATATTTTATTCATTACTATTGATTAATGAAATAATGATGAAGAGTGTTTGAGTCTTTCAGACTCAGGTATCTCACAGAAAGATTTAGGTTAACATAGGGCAGAGATTGCCGACTTCTTAGAGTGAGGAAATTTTCCAGCCTCTATTTTAGTTGAAAAAAAAAACTAATACATACAATTAGTTACTATATATAGAAACTATCTACTCACTGAGTTCCAAATCTATCTTTAGACTAATTGCTTACTATAGCACTAAATTTGGATTGGGTATACATTGGCATTTTCTGTCTAGCACCTGCAGGCTGCCATTCACGTAAGCACTGTGTTTATTCTTGCAGCTAGTCTGCTGAATTAAAGAGTTGTTAAATCTTCCCATGTGCCAGGCTCTGAGAGACACACTGACCCACGAACTGATAAAAGTTTCAATCATTGCCTCCTGAGAGTGGTAGAGAAACAGATACATAAACAGAACACGAGTTCACTTATGCTAGAGGAATGAGCGGAGTTCTCTGGGAGTGCTGGACAGAAAAAAGACTAGTAAGAATTGAGATTTAGAAAGTAGCTGAAAGGGTAAATGTAGGAAAAATAAGATGAATGAAATGTGGAGTCTATAAGAAAATGTTACATTATTATTAGTCATATTTCTTAATAAAAAAATGAACAGAAGAAATTAGAACTGTAATTATAAAAATGCTGGGAGAAACTACGATGAATTAATAACTAGTTTCTGGACAAAAACAAACAATTCCACACCCCCCCCAAAAATAAACACTGTCAGGAGAAAAACAGTGACTAATAACATTCCTTTAACAGACATGGTGTGAGGCAAATCATGCCTGTTTCTAGACTAGAAATTCCCCATAGCTCAGGAAGGAATTTCCATGGTGCTGATGGAATGAATATTTGTGGATATGTACCATTTATAAAGATTCCTTTTAGATGGAAAGAGAAAAATTCCCTATGCAGAAAATAGCACAATTAACTATCTGCAAATCTTCTAAGGTGAACAATAATATTTGATTGTTATTCTTAATCATGGCACTCTGTTTGCTTAATAAGTTTAAATAAAAATATACATAGGTCTGACACTTCACATTCTTACTGATAAGAAATGATAACCATCAGATGTCTGACAGAAAATTCATGCATAAAACATGAAAAAACAAGGAAGTTACAATAGGTGAAAGACAAAGGCCTGTTCTGATGACAAATATCATTCTCTTTTCTGGTTGTGATGGTTTTCTCCCCCACAAAACAGGCAGCAACGACAACGTCTATCTGAGACTTGGAATGAACAGTTCCCCAGTTAATGTCCCTGACAGTTGTCTTCTCTGCTTTTGTTAAAGACATGCTCAGCTGGCCTGAGATTGGTCATCTGGGTATACCTTTCTGACATTATAAATATCTAAAAATTGTCCATATAGTCATTCACTTATGATTCATATGTCATCTGACTATGAAGAATGAGGTCTGAATTGTCCCCCATGGCTGAGAGTTTTGGTTGGAATCTAAATTCACAAGAAACAATAGAAAAGGAAGTACCTAATGGGAACCCTGGATGTAGAGTTAGAAACCAATGGGAATTGGGTTTTGGTTGAATTAAATTTGTCCACCCGGTTAAAAGTAATAAACCTTTTACATTCACATGTTGTTTGAGGCTGCTACCTTGCTTTCTGGCAACCCATCCTGAATAAAAGTAAAACTGTGAAGAAAAGGAAGGAGCAAGTCAAATACCTCTGCTGAGACCTGATACCATTGTGTAATGACTAGTATTAGGAAATGAGCCCTTAGGTTGCTTTTTTGGTGAACCAGCATTTGGTACAGCCCATAAGCATCTGCCACCCCTTGGGTTGTTTGAACTCGGATACATCCCTTTTTTTCTACTGCTCTGTGTATAACCAGACACACATCATATATCCAAAGCCGCATCCTTCAGACTTCCATGTCAAGTAGCTTCAGGTTGAATATGGCAAATTAAACAAATAAATAAATAAGAAAAAGAATAAATAGATAAATAAATAGAATAAATACAAGCAAGTCCCAGTGGTATCTCTAGAATCAACTGCTTCCACAGTTCTGATGTCCTATGGTTCCAAATTCCTATATATGATGTAGATTTCTGGAAACAATAGTCTATTTTGTTCCTCCCGTGTAGTTATGGTAAAAGATGCCTGTTGGTGCTATCTGTACATTTATTTCTATTATTTATGAAACTTTTCCTCTCTGGTAAATTAGGCTTGTTTTACATATTCAGAGTAGTATTCACTATTTGGGCTTTAATTAATTGGTATCATTTCTGGTACCGAAGGTAGTCCAAGGATGGAAATTTAAACTAGGCTTCTGATGTTAATTATACATCTACTTGAGTAGGGTATTATTGATCAATGATTTACAGTAGTGCTATGGTTATATAAATTGTTGCCTATAGTTGCTAAGAATAAAGTGTCGCTCTAATGGTAGACCATAGAAGAGTTCAGAGAGGTTTTCCATGACTACTCACTATGTCAGTTGTATTGTTTACTCAATATGTAGTAGAAAATCCATTTTTCCCGGCACATGAACAGACTGGCACAGAGAAGGTTATAGGATAAAATCATTGAACGCTCCATTCAAAGGCACAGGAAGCAACAAGAGTTACACATGTATATCAAGTCATGCTCTCAAATGTATGAGCACACACGTACATACACATGTCCATTTCCATTCACAAAATAACAATAGAATTTTGTTTAACAATATCAGTCCTGGAAGTGTAGTGATAAGAGCGGCGGGGCTGCTTCCCCAGCACCCTGGCCACCCGCACAGCTAGCTTTACCTGAAATAACTACACGGAAACTGTATTCTTTTAAACACTGCTTGGCCCATTTCTATCTAGCCTCTTCTAGGCTAATTCTCACATATTAATTTAGCCCATTTCTAATCATCTGTGTTGTACCCCAAAGTGCGCTTACCGGGAAGATTCTAGCCTACGTCCATCCTGGGTCGGAGCTGAATCGCGTCTGCCCGGGAGCGGGGCATGGCATCTCTCGCTGAGGCGTCTTACCTCACTTCCTCTTCCTCCCAGCATTCTGTTCTGTTTACTCCAACCACCTATGTTCTAAGCTATGAGCCCAAGCAGTTTGTTTATTACTTAACCAATGAAATCAACAGATTGATATATGACACTCCCACATCAATTACTTAAACAATGAAATCAACAGATTGATATATGACACTCCCACATCATGGAAATTGTAGGGAAAAGGTGTTCTTTACCAAGATAGACCTAAGTGTTCACTCGTGAAGAAGCACGGGTGAAGATGGTAGTCAATTGTATTGCCAGTTATAGAAAGACAAGGCATTAATGAAGATGGAATAAGACTACCAGGTTTGGGGTGAATACTCTTCATATACTCAAATGAGTGTAACAACCATTATCCCCCCTCATTTGTAAGCAGTATCTAGTTATCCTCCTTTCTTTGAGAAAGCTAGCTGTGTGAGTTTCCAACTAGAAACAACAGAGTGCATACCTAAGAAAAAACTTAAAGCATGTGCCCAATGCTTAGGGAGAAGTGAATTTCCTTAAACAAGTACTTTCCCTTTTCTGTTGCTTGTACAGATGCTCAGAGCTGAGTTTCCCCTAGGTCTCACAAAAGACTGTGGGTTTGTACTTTGGATCAATTCTGGAATAACTGAGGTTTGACGACTCCTTGGAAAGGACTGAATAGCTTTTTCGTGATGAGGTAAGCATAAATAAGCCTCCAGGAGGTGGAGAATAGACAGAATGTAACAGATTGAACCTGGAATCTTTCCCAAAGGTCTGGGAGGAAAAGAATTTGGTTTTCAGCCCATAGCTCTATCAGAAGGAAGCAACATCTTTAGGAAATAGGGACTAATGCATTGCTGTCTGGTCACTGATGACAGGCTTTTTCAGGGACAGCGGGGGCCCACCTTTTCCTTTCTCTTTGTTTAGTGTTTAGCCATGAAGTGAGCAGCATCCCTTTGTCATGTGTTCCTGCAATAATACATTGTGCTAAATTATGCAGCTTATTGTTTATGGACTAAAACCCACAAAACTATAAGACAAAGTAAAATGTAACTCTTTAAAACTTTATATCCCATTATTGTGTTACATTCACAGAAAGCTGATCAACACAGTGGACTAAATATATCAGCGAAAGGTATCTCTCTTGGACTTGTTTCCCAAATTTACACATATCACTAGCTATTAAGAAATCAGAACCATAAATTAGACGGCAATATAGCTCTCATATGTAAATAAAGCTTTAGCAGACCCTACTACTCTTTTAGAAATAAACTTAGTCCAAGGGAAGAGTTTGTGGCAAGACTAATGTATCTCTTGCACATGAGCTCACTCTTAGGTTTCCATGATTGTGAAATGAGTTCAGTGTTTAGGAACAGTCACATGCAGAAGAAACAGCTATAAATAAGGCATTCTGCAAATCTGCTAATGGATGTTCTGGCATGAATACTTCAAACAAGGAAGGCAAGTTCATATATCCGTAATCCCAGGAAGACAAACTGCTGCCTCACACCTGCGGAAAGAGGTCAAATCTAATCTAACGGAAACAGCTACTAGCAGGTTGGCAGCTGGTGTCCAGATCAGCCTTAATGAGCACAAGCCTGTGTTCATTGAGCCCATGTAGACCCCATTTCTCTGTACATGTATGTGGAACCCTTGAGGGGGCCTTGTGTTACTTTGGAAATGAGGTTGAATTACATGTGCAGGATGGGCCACTTTATCCACATGATTGTATAAACCATCCCTTAGACTACACTGGAAAGTGACTAGCTGGCCTATCTATCTTAGCCTTTTATTTTCCTTCTAGGAGGTCTAAAGAAATACTTCTCCCTGCCTAATTCCTGTATAATTCACTTTTTCCAGTAAGTTAAGACATAATCATTAACAATAAATTAGTACATTATATATATATATATATATGCACACACTTATATATTAACTATCCATATGTCTTGACATTATGTTCAAGAGCTTTCTTTCTCTGTCAACTTTCTAGATCAGGCTGCTATGTAGCATTTATGTCCTGCCAGATGCTAATGTACAAATCTATCTGTAAGCTAGACCCATGCTTTTACTTCTGTTCATTGGCCTTTAAGTACTCACTATGAAAGAATATGGAGAGGTTAAGTGAAAAGTGATGAAGCTGTTAGTGTCATATTGTGTGAGTTTAAGCCATCTGCTTATGCTAAGTGCCTGTGGGTGACTTCTGTCTCTGCCAGAAGCCTGGCCTTCCGTACGGCATTTTCACTTGACGATGAAATCCTGTAGCTAATAACAGATATAATAATTCTACAGTTAATAAAGACTAAACACATGAAGGCAGAAAGATGTGTGAGTTTGACATTCCACCATTCGATTGTAACCTACGAAAGAGCCTTCCAATAAGCCAATCTTCCACAAGTTCTTTCCTTGCTATTAATTGTGCTGCATCATTAGGTAAAGGTGTCGGAGCAGATTGCAGCTCAGACTCAGTCTGATGCACAGCATTCTAACACTCCAAGTTTTCCTCCAAGCTGACAGACTTATGGGTTTCCTAATAAGCATAATAGAGAGCAAGTCTAAGACTCAATAATAATTTAAAATGCTGCAGCTTTGTATCTTCCTCACTACACCTAATGAGTATTATGTTGTCTTTAATTCTAGAGGAAGAGCCCCAACATATAGTATGCATTGAATGAACCCAGTCTTTCTTTATCCAACCTACACACTGCTCTCTTAATCTCTGAACCCTACTCTAATTTAGGTTTGACATTTTTAAACTAACAATTATGAAGAAATAGCAAGTAATATTCTTTCTGTCTGATTTATTTTGTTTAACATAATAACTTGTAAATCTACCAACTTTGCTGCAGAGTTTGGAATTCCAATCTTCTTTGTGGATGAATAATACTCCACTTTGCATTTATAACACATCTTCATCGTCCTTTCATCTGCTGAATGGCACCAGGCCTGATTGCATATCTTAGCTTGGTGAATAGAGTTGCAATAAACACAGCTGTGCAGGTATTAATTTAAACATTGGTTCCATCAAATCTCAGCTCCAGTAGACTTATGCATGCAGGGGGAGAGGAAAATCAGCAAAAACGAATTTTTGCATTTGCTGCAATAATCAGAGAGGTATTCTAGTTTGACAGGTGCAATACTGGTGAACCAATAGTTCATCTGGCTTGACTTTTTGTTGCTGTGATAAAATACCATGACCAAAGGCAGCTTAAGGAAGACTTTATTTTGGCTTGAAGTTCCAGAGTGTTATACATCTATAATGGGAGAAAATGTGGTGACTGCGGGATTCACATCTCACCTGCACATAGGAAGCAGAGAATACTGAAAGTGGGGTAAGTTTATAAACTCTCGAAGTCCACCCACAGTGATATAATTTCTCCAGTAAGCCTGCACCTCCTAAAGGTTCCATAATTTTGCCAAACAGCACTACCTACACGGAGTAAAGTGTTCAGCGATTGGAGCCTATAAGAGACAACTCTTTCTCTTTTTTATTTTACAGACCAACCACTCCCCCCTCATCTCCTCCTGTATCCCCCACCACCTCTCTTCTACCCTGCCCCAATCGACTCCTCCTCTGCCTCCACTCCGAAGGTATAAGGCCTCCAATTGGAGTCAACAAGGCAAGGCTATCAAGTTAAGGCAGGACCATGTTCCTCTGCCTTGCATCAAGGCTAGGCAAGGCATCCTACCATATGGAATAGGTTCCAAAGAGCTAGCTCATACATCAGGGACAGGTCCTGATTCTACTGCTAGAGACCCCACAAAAGACCAAGCTACACAATTGTCACCCACATGCAGAGGGCCTAGTTGGGTTCCATGCAGGCTTCATAGCTGTCAGTTCGAGTCCATGAGCTCCCACTAGCTCAGGTCAGCTGTCTGTGGATTTCCCATCATGATCTTGACCCTCCTCCCCTTGCTTATTTGATCCCTCCTCTCTCTCTTCAACTGGACACCTGGAACTTAGCCTAGTGCTCTGCTGTGGATCTATGCATCTGCTTCCATCAGTTATTAGGTGAAGGCACTGTGATGACAATTAGGGTAGTCACCAATCTAATTACAAGGGAAGGGCAGTTCAGGTACCCCCCACACACACTTTTGCTAGGAGTCTTAGCGAGGCTCATCCTTGTGAGTTCCTGGGAGTTGTCCCGTCACCAGTTTCCTCTCTAACTCCTTAATGGTGCTCTCTATCAAGATATCTCCTTTATTAATCTCCCACTCTGTTCCATCTCCAACTTGACTATCATGATCTCTCATGTCTCCATCCTTCCATCTCCTCCCCTCTACCCAGCAAGCCCCCAGTTTACCCACGACATCTCATCTATTTCCTCTTCCCAGGGCAATCCATGTGTACCTCTTAGGGTCCTCCTTGTTGCCTTTCTTCTCTGATTGTAGCCTGGTTATCCTTTGATTTATATCTAATATCCACTTATGAGTGAGTACATACAGTGTTTGTCTTTATGGGTTTGGCTTACCTTATTCAAACCAAGATACTAACTGAGTGGTTGAGGACAAGTACATTTCACCCAAGATGAGATTAGAAAACAGATGCCAATCGATAAATGTTTCAACAGAATTTGGGAAGTTTGAGACTTAAAAATAAGGTACAAATTGGGTCAATAGGATTGTTTTGTTACAGTGATTTTACTAAAAATTATCAACAATTTATTGTGCCTCATATAAAAGGAAAGTGACACAAGGAAGAAACAGTCCACACCAGAATTGTGGTTTAGGAGCCTGAAGCCATGGCTCAGCAGTTAGGGGTGCATTAGCTCTTAGAGAGGACCCAGTGTGGTCTCAGCATTCACGTGGGACAGCTCACAGACTGTATGTACCTCTAGCTGCAAGAAAACCAATTCCCTCTTTTGCTTTCTGTGGGCACACTAACGTATGTGTGTCTACATTCAGACACATAGACACTCATACACAAAAATAAAATAAACTTTTTACAAAAGAAATGGTCAATTAGATAACTGAAAAGATTTTTTTCTTAAAAAATTATAGAAAGATAATATAACAGAAAATATGAGAAAAAGACTAAGGAAGGAGTGATATCAATGGAAATCACAAGAATCCCACAAGAAGTACCAGCATGCCAAGGTCTCAGAAGTTTCCACAGTTAGTAATAACGAGGTCATTTGTAATGTTGGAAGTAGTTCATATTATAAAGAGTATATAAAAAGTAACAGTAATAACTGGTATTTATTAAAATCTATTATATAGGGAAACATGCAGATCATAACTGTTATTTTTAGTAGTCAACCATGAGGTTACCATGTATCAGATAAATTTAGTAAGACACAAATCACTAAATATGCCATTAGTCCTGAGAATAAAAAGTCTTTTATTATTTATTTATTCATTATTATTTATTTAAATAATAAAAGTTCACCTATTAAACAAAACTGGTGAGGGACAATTGTCTATATTCTGTCAATTATGTTTTAAATAAACGCTGATTGGCCAGTAGCCAGGCAGCAAGTATAGGAGGGACAACCAGACAGGAAGTAGAGGCAGGTCAATAAGAACAGGAGAATTCTGGGAAGAGGGAAGTTCCTTCTGCAATCCTGTCCAGACGCAGAATAAGCAAGATGTGACTATGCTACTGAAAATGGTACTGAGCCCTGTGGCTAACACAGATAGGAATAATGGGCTAATGTAAGTTATAGGATGCTGAAATACGGAGCGGCGGGCTGTGTCCCGCCACCCGGTTAGCTTTATCAGAAATAATTACACGGAAACTGTATTCTTTTAAACACCGCTTGGCCCATTTCTATCTAGCCTCTTCTAGGCTAGCTCTCGCACCTGGACTAGCCCATTTCTAATAATCTGCTGTAGCCCATGAGCTGGCTTACCAGGAATGATCTTAACCTGTGTCTGCCTGGAGTGGGAGAACCATGGCGACTCCTTGACTCAGCTTCTTTCTCCCAGCATTCTGTTCTGTTTACTCCACCTACCTAAGGGTTGGCCTATCAAATGGGTCTAGGCAGTTTCTTTATTAATAAGAAATCACTCCCACATCAATAGGAGATAATAAGAAGCCTGAGCTAATGGGCCAATCAATTTATGATTAATGCAGACCTCTGTGTAATATCATTGGGACTTAACAACTGCAGGAACCGGGCAGGACAGAAACTCAGAAAACACAAAACACTCCCAGAACCACTATGGTAAATTACATTCAAGAAGCAAGATTTGCATCAGTTAAATGTAAGTAGATTCTAGAAAACAGAGAAATTTAAGGAAAAAAATCATAATTACAAAAGGAAACACTGAGAGGATATTTTGCCATAGTTTAGATTTTTTTTAAGATAGTAAATATGAACATGTTGAAATGTTGACTGGCAAGAATTACTAAGGAACAAGATATTTAAAAGTGTTATCAGAGAATTGGAATTCCCTTTTATGACTTCCTTGTTTCATTGATAAAAGAAATTTTAAACTATTCAGAAGGAAGGTTGAAGAAAATGTTATTAAAATTAAAGGGAAAAACCATAGGCCACATGGACAGATACTATGAGAAAAAGAAGAGAAAGCATGACTTTTTCTCCTTTTTAAATTGATTTTTATTGAGTTCTATATTTCTCTACTCCTCTCCCTTCTTCTCCCCTCCCCTTCAATCCCCTCACAAATTTTAAGTCAATTACGAGTAGTGGCCTGGAGAGAAAGCTCAGAAATTAAGAGCACACACATACTGCTCTGACACAGTTCATTCCAAACCCCTATGTTGGGCAGTTCACACCCACCTGCAACCACAGTTCTAGGAGACACTATTTCTCCTTTGGATTCTGTGAACACTACACTCATTACTCATTTGCACATATCCTCCTGCACACACATACCCATACACATGGAATATGAAATAATAAAATAAGTATTAAAAAACAGTTATAAGGTTTGGCATGGGAGACAACAAACAGCTATGAAATGGGGTAACAGTGTCTTCAGAACAACAATGAGAAAGCACAGGGTAAAGGAGAGAATCCTTTTGCTTTTGATCAGTATCTGAGAAAGAAATAAGAAGAAAGACAAGGAAAGTTAAGTTTTTTGAGGTAGAGACACAGGTGGGCTAATCAGTGAGGATCTATCAGTAACTACATCAGTACAGTGGCTTCTGAGAGGTAAAAATAGATTATGTCCTTAAAGGGCTACTTAATGCTGCCATCTGCTTAGTATATCTTCAGATGAATCAGTTTTCCTGGGAGATCACCTCATGGCAGGTGATTGGCATGCCCAATCAGATCAAATCAGTAGTAGTATATAATATTTCAGGGCTGATCGTGTCTGCATCTACTGCCAAAGGTAGAACTCAGATTCTATTCTTTTGACCAGGTGAAATAGCTTTATTTTCATTCACCTCCATAAAACTCTGATACCTTAACCATTTCATCTGGTTAATAGTAAAGCTTCCCCTTATAGTGTTACCAAGGAAACAGAATTATAAAGCCAACTACAGGAAAGGGCTCCATCACAATGCTCTGCCTCTGAGAAAGAGAGAGAAATAAATGGGGGCAGGATAGGAAGAACTTTTTCTATAAGGGTACAAAAGTTCAAATCAAAATTGTTTTCTTGAGATACATTCATATACAAGACCAACAAATGAAGATTTTTTTCTACAGAGTGAAATTTATATGTAATTTGTTCTTGTCCACAGAGATTTCTTACACTTCTGTTCTCTGCAGTCAAACAGTTTGAGAACATAAGAATATATTATGGTTTTGTGATGTGGGAGTGTCATATATAAATCTGTTGATTTCATTGGTCAAAAAAATAAAGAAACTGCTTGGCTGGCCCTCATAGGTTAAAACATAGGTGGGAGGAGTAAACAGAACAGAATGCTGGGAGGAAGAGGAAGTGAGCTCAGACTTGACAGCTCTCCTCTCGGGAGCAGACGCCTCAGAAGAGACACCATGCCCCGCTCCCAGGCAGACGGACGCAATGAAGCTCCGACCCAGGATGGACGTAGGCTACAATCTTCCCAGTAAGACCAGAGCTACACAGTTTATTAGAGATGGGTTGATCGGGATATCAGAATTAGCCAGTAAGGGCTAGAGCTAATGGGCCAAGCAGAATGGGCCAAGCAGTGTTTAAATGAATACAGTTTGTGTGTTGTTATTTTGAGCATAAGCTAGCAGGCGGCAGGGGTGCTGGGGACACAGCCCCGGCACTCTTATCACTACAAAATGGTGCCCAGACATGTAGATAACTGAGTCCACAGAAAGCCTGAGAAAGCTTGGAAAAGAATAGAGAAAAGCATGTTTCTTGTGGCAATTTCTTGGGTCTGCTCTGCTTGCTAGAGGCAAGCAAGTGCTATCATCTAAGAGAGGCTTTCCTGACTCAGCTTTAGCTGCAAAACCCTACAGCTCATTAAGAGATCCTGCCACAAAACACTTAAACAGTATTGACAAAAAGCTGAACGCATGCGTTTCAGTTTTCAGCCATAGCAGGAAAAAAGCTGTGCCATTTAAAAATGCCGGCTTTCTGGGGCATCCTGCTAGGGCAAACTCTGACTGTTTGAGGCAGGAGGGCCAACTACAGAGAGAGGACATGAGTGTTGTCTGTTGCAGCTTGTTTGATGGCAAGGACCTTGAAACACTGTAGACTTGTGGCACTGAATGCGGCTCTGGCCGATACCTCAGCCACAACAAGTTTGGAATGGCACAAAGCTAAGGAATGGGCTACATCTAGCCGGCAAAGCCACGGCTTTAGTCCTACTGATATTGCTTCGTAAATTAAAGACTCATGTGGTCAGAAAAAGAGATATACAGTAAAGAGAGATTCAAAGACAAAGAAAATTTCTAAATGGTTTACAGTGTGTTAAAAATATATGCAAGCTAAAAGTTGAAATTCTTAAAGTAAAAAAAAAAAAGAAAGAGTTGTTGTGTGTGGTAGTACACACCTTTAATCCCAACACTTGGAAGGCAGAGGGAGATTGACCTCTGTGACTTCAAGGTGTGGTAGCACATGCCTTTAATCACAGTGCCTAGAAGGCAGAGACAAACATATCTCTGTGAGTTCAAGGTGTAGAAGCACACACCTTTAATCCCAAATGCCTGGGAGGTAGAGACAGGCAGATCTCTGAGAGTTCAAGGGCAGCCTGGTGTACAGAGTTATTCCAGGTCAAAGATACAGAGAACCTGTCTCAAAAAAGCAAAAAGTTAAAAGGAAAAATAAACGAAATAGAGGTTAAAGCAAAGCTGCACAAAGATGGAAAATACACATAGAATTTTGATACTGTATGCTATTATGCTCTCTTTGAATTGTTTGAATGCTGAGGAAGGAGCAACAGATGCTAAAGTTATTTGTTTATAAATGCTGCTGAACTAATCCAACATAGATATTTTGAAAATGCCTTGAATTTGAAATTTGGATCTAAGGACATGATGCTTTGGAAAGGAGTTTCTTATTTTGTTTTCACAGAGGATGAGACCCTTTTCATTTCTTCTATTCCGATATGGTATGATGGACCACGTCCTCCTGAAGGGTTGCTGTGAACATCTTCAGAAAATTGCTTCACTCAACTGCCAACTGAGATGAAACTAGCACACAGATTATACCATAAAAGACCTAATTAATGATGCCCCCATTCAGCAGGAAGCAGTTTGGAGAGAAAAAACTGCACCCATGTTCCCAAATATGGTTTATAAATGTTCTTTTACATTTAAAGGGGGATATGATATAGTTATGAATAATTTGCATTGATATGGATTTTGCTTTAGTGATATAAATTTAAGGTCAATTTTGTTTTATGTATACCTATTTCTGATCTTTATTAAGGTATTATGATTGTGTAGTTTATGTAAAAATGTAATGTATATAGGTTGTTAATAGATAATCATAATAGTCAAGTTTATAGTCATGTTAGTTAAGATTTTCTAGATGTACATAGATATATTTTAGATAGGCATTCTTCATATCTTTCAAAGATTATAGAATATGGCATTTAATGTTTTAATAACTTAGGACTTTTCATGACAATGAGACACTCTGCTCCTGGCAGCACCAATCTACTCCAAGAGGAAGATGGGCATTGAAGAGGATCCTTATGGAGTTTGATAGCCATTTGGGCAAGAAACTGCTCTTGCCTGGACTATTGCATAAACTGGACACAGAGAACACACAGAGAGAGGACTGCTAAACTTGCCTAAAGGTGAGATGGTCTTTTGGGGTTCCTGATTCATGAAGGAGTCTGCAAGACATTCTGCAAGATACAGCAGATAGTGACTGCCTTTGAAATTTCCTGCTTTGTGGAAATGTCTGCTGGATACCATGGGTCTGAAGGCTGAAGATGGATGCCCCACTGATACAGAGGAACTTTGGGTGACTGTCCAGGCAGCGAGATGTCTCTGTCATTTCTAGAGTTTTAAAAGTTGCTTACTTTTTGTTTGCTTGGGTAATATTGTATTCTTCTGGAGTCTTTGATGAAGTTAAAGAATATATAGATAGTTATAGTTTTCCTTAGTTATGAAAAAATATAAAATAGATATAAATATTGTAATTTTTACTTGATAACTGTTTTGTTATATGTAATTTTGCTATGTTAAAGTTAAAGCCTTTTTTTGTTTAAACAGAAAAAGGGGAAGTGATGTGGGAGTGTCATATATCAATCTGTTGATTTCATTGGTTAAAAAAATAAAGAAACTGCTTGGCTGGCCCTCATAGGTTAAAACATAGGTGGGAGGAGTAAACAGAACAGAATGCTGGGAGGAAGAGGAAGTGAGCTCAGACTTGACAGCTCTCCTCTCGGGAGCAGAACGCCTCAGAAGAGACACCATGCCCCGCTCCCAGGCAGACGCACGCAATGAAGCTCCGACCCAGGATGGACGTAGGCTACAATCTTCCCAGTAAGACCAGAGCTACACAGTTTATTAGAGATGGGTTGATCGGGATATCAGAATTAGCCAGTAAGGACTAGAGCTAATGGGCCAAGCAGTGTTTAAATGAATACAGTTTGTGTGTTATTATTTCGAGCATAAGCTAGCAGGTGGCCGGGGTGCTGGGGACACAGCCCCGCCGTCTTATCACTACAGTTTTGGAACAAAAGTCTGGAGATTAATAGAACAATTAATGTAATCCAAGTTTTCTATATTTATATAGAAATATATATATCATGCCTTTGTTAGATAAAGGCAGTTCATTGATACTTTACCATTTTACTAGGTAAAGCAGGCTTGCCTTTACTTATCACCCACAGTTGATTCTCAACCTGCGGATCACAACCCTCCTCAGAGATTCCCTTGAGGGATCAAACAATACTTCATGAAGGTGGCATATCAGATATTCTGAATTTACATTATGATGTACAATAGTAGCAGAATTACAGTTATATAGCAGCAACAAAATTTTATGGTTAGGGATTACCACAACTGTATGAAAGGGTGACAGTCTTAGGAATGCTGACCACCACCGGTTAATAACATTGACAACTAGCTCAGTGCTATGTCATATTCCAGCCGACTCACTATCATTTGATTTCCTACCAGAGATCTGTTTAAATTCTAACTCCCTAATCTTAAATAGCTTAAGCCAGGACAGCTGCTCAAGATTTTGTGGAATGTGTAGAGGGTACAAGATTCCACATGAATTAAAATTATTCTTAAAAAGTATCATGCTCATTTAATGTCCTTCAAGAATATGGGCACTCAAGATAGCACATCTAAGAGTTTTCATCTCAGAGTTTGTTTTATTTCTTAAGTTCATCACCATTATGTATCCTAGATGCCCTTCAATGGAAGAATGAATGAAGAAAGTATGGAATATATACACGCTAGAGTACTACGCTGCGGTAAAAAACAATGACTTGTCAAATTTTGCATGCAAATGGATGGAAATAGAAAACACTATCCTGAGTGAGGTATCCTAGACCCAAAAAGACGAACATGGGATGTACTCACTCATAATTGGTTTCTAGACATAAATAAGCGTCACAGAGACTACAATTGGTGAACCTAAAGAAGCTAAATAAGAAGGTGAACCCAAGGAAAAACATATAGTTATCCTCTTGGCTATGGGAAGTAGACAAAATAGTCGGGGAGAAAATAGGGATCTTGGGGGTGGGGTGGGATGAGGGTAAGGGGAGATTTGGAGAGAAAAGTGAGAAGGGAAGGAGGGGGGAACTTGGGGAAACAGGAGGATTGGGATAAAGGAAGGTTGGACAAGGGAGCACGGAAACACAATTCTTAGTTAAGGGATCCACCTTAGGGTAAGAGACTTGACCGTAGAGTGGCTCCCAGGAGCCCAGGGTGATGTCCCCAGTGGGCAGCTGAGAATAGGGAACCTGAAATGACCCTATCCTATAGCAATACTGATGAATATCTTGCATATCACCATAGAACCTTCATCTGGTGATGGATGGAGATAGAGACAGAGACCCACACTGGAACACTGGACTGAGCTCCCAAGGTCCCAATGAGGAGCAGAAGGAGGGAGAACATGAGTAAGGAAGTCAGGACCATGAGGGGTGCACCCACCCACTGAGACAATGGGACTGTTCTATTGGGAGCTCACCAAGGCCAACTGGACTGTGACTGAAAAAGCATGGGATAAAACCGGACTCTCTGAACATGGCGAACAATGAGGACTGTCGAGAAGCCAGGGACAATGGCACGGGGTTTTGATCCTACTTCATGTACTGGCTTTGTGGGAGCCTAGCCTATTTGGATGTTCACCTTTCTAGACATGGACGGAGGGGGGCAGACCTAGGACTTTCCACAGGCAGGGAACCCTGACTGCTCTTTGGACTGGAGAGGGAGGGGGAGAGGAGTTTGGGGGGAGGGGCAGAAGGGTGGGGGGAGGGGGAGGGAAATGGGAGGTTGGGAGGGGGCAGATACTTTTTTTTTCCTTTTCTCAATAAAAAAAATTAATAAAAAAAGAAAAAAAACTTACAATTGGTTATTATCCACAAAGAAAAAAAAGATATAATATTGCATACTTTAAATAATTGTATACCTGTTGTAAAATAACTACTCCCCTTACTTAAATTGAACTCTATAATTCTTTAACAGATTAAAAATAAAATATAATATACAAAATGAACAATGTCATGCTACCAAAGATTTCACTGGTAAATGTGGACTCTCCATAAATTGCTTTCTGACTGGACATGCTTATTATTTCAATTACTTTATATTTTCACCAGGAAATCAGTATTCATGAATCACTGTAAAAGAAATATAACTATATACCCTTGTCAATATAAGAAAGTATCAGTGGTTAAGAAAATAAAAAAATTGTACTTCAACAAACATCTTGAACTGGAACCAGTTGAGTGTACATATGGTATACATATAGAATTGACAGGATGTACAGTATTCAGATATGTGAATTTAAAGCATAGTACAGGTCATCGAGCCAACACTTAGAAATTCCAAGGGCTCAAGAACACAATGATCACCCTTGGCTCCCCTTGAGAGTTCTTCTCACTTTTATTTGAATACACACATACATATAGAAGAAAATAAAAAAATATTCTCCTAGTCTTTCCTCCTAAATTTACATTTCAGAAAGAGAGAAGACATCTTAATAGAAAAATCTCCAAACATTGTGTTCTTAAATGTTGCAAAGCCACTATTCATTGTTTCACTTCACTTCCTAAAGAATATTAAGTCTCTTAGAGAAACCAAAATGAAGTTCACACAGGGAGAAGATAAGCTGTATGTAGATCAGAACAAATAACAATGAAAACACAGGCCTAGGAAATGTACTTAATTAGAACAAGGTAGTGAGGTAAAAATCACATTTAGAACAAAAAAAGTAGCTGTGAAGAGTTCCACACAAGGAGATAGAGTTTATTTGGACTACATTGAAGAAACACTGAAGGTAGTATGGAAAGGAATGATATTCTTAGTTTTGTGTTGTAGATAAACTTAAGAATGTCTTTCAGTATTTCTATTGTTGTGATAAACACCAGCACCAAAACCTTAGGAAGGAAAGGATTAATATAGTTTATATTTGTACATCATAGTCCAGCATTGAAGAAAGTCAAGAAAGGAATTCAGTCAGGGCACAACCTGGAGACAAGTTGACTCAGAGGCCACAGAGGGGTGCTGGTTTACAGACTTGCTCCCCCTAGTTTGCTTTCTAATAGAACCAGGATTACCATCCCAAAGGTGGTCCTACCTAAAATGGGCTGGATTTTCCCCCATCAATCACTAAGAAACTGCCCTATAGTCTGGCACACAGATGATTATATGGAGACATTTGCTCGCTTGAGGTTCTGTCCCCTCAGATGATTTTAGCTTGTGTCAAGTTGTTATAAAACTATCCAGAACAACTAATCCATTTTCAAGTTGACACACAAACACATCACTCTTCAATTAGAATCTTTCCTTTTTTGTTTATCCCAAGACAGCATGTTAGTGTTAAAATCACAATATAAAACACAAATATCTTCCGCACTCTTTAATACAAACACATTAAAAGCTCAGTCTCTTTAAAAGTCAAAATCTCTTTTTAAAGTTCAAAGTGTCTCATCTGTGGGCTCCTGTAAAATTATAATATTTAAATACTTTCTTACTTCAACTAGAAAGAAGTGGAGCATAGTCACAATCTGCACAAACAAATCCGAACCTCCAACTGTATAAATTACTCAGCATCCAATGTCCTGGACCCATTCACAGTCTTGGACTCCTGCAAAGGGCTTGGCTCACTTCTCTGGATCCGCCTTCTGTAGCACACACAGTTTGTCTTATGTCATCCAGTTTGCTCTACTGCTTCTGTTCTTGTTGCATCATACTGGCATGTCTGTAATGCTGAGACTCTTGCAATACCTGGACTGTGCTTATACTAACAGCCTCTTATGGGTTCTCTTCAGGATCTCCAGCCTTGCTCCAAAGTGCCCAACCTCTGCTGCTCTCCATGACCCCTTTCTACCTTCAAGACCAGTACCAGTTGTGTGACTCTTATACCACCAAGTACAACTGCTTCAATCCCTACCTCCAAATTCTTGCCTGTAATGACTTTCCTCAGTGACAGCTGTAACGTGTAATCAACTAACCCCTTTCTTTACCCAAGTTGCTTTTCATCATTGTGCTTTATCATATAAATAGAAAGCAAACAAAGGTATAAGTATTATGGTTTTCTTATTCTCTGGAATACCCTCAGTTTCTAGCCTATGTTCTTATGTTCAACCATATTCATAGTTTACCATCAAATGTACTATAAACCAAGCTATTTTTGACATGCTAGGCCCTGCTAGAGGACTGGCTACAATATTTTGATTTGAAACCATAGCTCTACTGACCAACCTTCATGTTTTTCCTTCCCTCAAAAACATAACAAAGATAACAACAAAAAGAAAGAAAAACCAAATAAGTTAACATAAAAGCAAAAGGACACACACACACACACACACACACACACATTGTTTTCATTGGTATTCATTTTTTATTGGCAATCTTCACCTGAGCATGGACCATGGCCCGTGAACTGGTTTCATACACCCAGTGACATTCCATTGTAGAAAACATATTTTTCCTTTACCAACAGTTATTACTAAAAATAACTTTTTGGTTATGGGTGTGACTTTGGGCCCAATTCTCCATCTCTGTGCTGGGACATTTTCTGGCCAGATCCTGTGCAGGGGTTGTGCATGCTGTCCTAGTCTGTCTGAGTTTGTATATTTGTGTCAACTCTCCTGTGTCTGGAAAATGCTCTCATCCATCACCTCGGGCTCTTGCAGACATTCCATTTAGCTTGGTTGGTCCAGTATACTGTGTTGTCATCCAAGAGTAAATATTTTACTTGAAGAATTTAGGATTTATTATCTGAATGTTTTTTTTTGTACCAAAATGCTAAAATCCCCAAGGGCTAAATGGAAAAGAAAAATTATAAGAGTGTTAAAAAATAGTGACCTATTAGTGCCTATAATTAATTACTACAAAGAAAACTAATATTAATTTTACTTACCATATGCTACCAAGTAAAGCATGAGCCATATCTCAACAGATAATTAAAACATAATTGCATCTTATTCATGTAGAATCAATAGGCACAAAACCTTCTAAACCCATTTTGTATAGTTGCTGCTTTAGGAAAAATATAATATACACAAATAATAAATTTAAGACTCACAGATAAACATACATTTATAGCTTCAGACTATTAGATTAATTTTATTGTATTTCCACTGGCCTTCTATTTGTTAATTAGCATAATGAAAACACTGTGCCTTGACTTATTGAGTGTGAAGGCAGTATACTGGGGATATATTTTCACATAACATACAAAGTCATTCAAGATAAACACATTGTTCTTTAAAAAGAATTAGTAAATAATTGATAGACTTTGAATATATTTACTCAATAAGCATTTTGTTATCAGAAAAATTTGGAAGATTGCCTTTGTCCCTAACTACTAGGAAACAAAGTTAGAGTTTGATATCTGACCACATTGATTTCAAAGGACCATGTTTCTCTCTGTGTGAATCTCCCAATCAGTAGAATCAATAATCTCTGGAAGTTCATTAGAAATACACATTCATATACTGAGCCTGAACCTACTTGAATACACATATCAAAGTGAATCTAAAATCTAAAATGTATGTTTTAGTCTTCTGGGTGATTTGGTTCTATCTTATCAGCAAAAGCCTGAGAACCAAAGTTTCCTTCTAGATGTCATACAACCCCTAAGATTTGCCAAGGAAGTATTTTGAAATCAGAGAAATTTCGCGATTGTGTTTGTTCCAATGGTCATAAACTATTCATAGACTGCAACTCCTGCATTCACTCACCCATGCCTCTGTTTCTGAATTTTTGTTTACTCAGAAAGAATGAATTACATAGACTTTCACCCTCTCCTTGAACGAGGAACTTATTTAATTTCTCTTAGTACAATTGATAGGTGGCCGTTAAGAAGAAGCTATCAATATGCGTTTTTATCTAGTCTTGCTTAATGTGTGGCCTTCACTAAACATACCCTTTAATTTTAGCAGTGCCTTCTAAGAAAAACTTCCAGTGAGCCATTTCTAGAATATAGCAATTATATCATTGTCTATCCCTTCATTTTTTCTAAAGATTTTTTTTAATTTATTTTTACTTAAAAATTTCCACCTCCTTCCCTCCACCCATCTCTCCCCCTTCTCCCATCCCCTTCCCCCTCACTCTCCAGTCCAAAGAGTAGTCAGGGTTCCTTGCCCTGTGGGAAGTCCAAGGTCATCCCCCCTCTCCATCCAGGTCTAGGAAGGTGAGCATCCAAACAGACTAGGCTCCCACAAAGCCAGTGCATGCAGTAGGATCAAAACCCAGTGCCATTGTCATTGGCTTCTCAGTCAGCCCTCCTTGTCTGACACATTCAGAGAGTCTGGTTTGTTCACATGCTCCATCAGTTCCGGTCCAGCTGCTTTGATGAGCTCCCATTAGATCAGCCCCACTGTCCCAGTGGGTGGGCATACCCATCGTGGTCCTGACTTCCTTGCTCATGTCCTCTCTCCTTCTGCTCCTCATTTGGACCTTGGGAGCTCAGTCCAGTGCTCCAATGTGGATCTCTGTCTCTAGCTTCATCTATCTCCAGATGAAAGTTCTATGGTGATATGCAAGATATTCGTCATTATAGCTATAGGATAGGGCCATTTCAGGCTCCCTCTCCTCAGTTGCCCAACTTTGAGATACCATCTTACACCTGTCAGAATGGCAAAAGTCAAAAACACCAATGATAGTCTTTGCTGAAGAGGATGTGGAGTAAGAGGAATATTCATCCATTGCCGGTGGGAATGCAAACTTGTCCAACCACTTTGGAAATCAGTGTGGCGGTTTCTTAGGAAATTAAGGATCAACCTACCCCAGGATCCAGCAATACCACTCTTGGGAAAGTACCCAAGAGATGCTCTATCATACTACAAAAGTATTTGTTCAACTATGTTCATAGCAGCATTATTTGTTTCCAGCCAGAACCTGAAAAAAAACTTAGATGCCCCTCAATGGAAGAATGGATAAAGAAATTGTGGAATATGTATGCATTAGAGTATTACTCAGCAGTAACAAACAATGACATCTTGAATTTTGCATGCAAATGGATGGAAATAGAAAACACTATCCTGATTGAGGTAATCCAGACCCAAAAAGATGAATATGGTATGTACTCACTCATAAGTGGATTCTAGCCATAAATAAAGGTTGTTTTTAAAACTTTTAATTGACCCATTTCTTCCTTAACTTTTCTGTCATAATCCTCCCATATAATGTTGTTCTCTTTTAGATTCAATGCCCCTCACCCATGTGTGTGTGAGTGTATGTGTGTCTGTATAATGTTACTTGTCCTCCCTTGTGAATAGCTGGCACCTCATGAGCTTTCCCCTGTCCATATCAGCATGACCATTGGTAGCAACCTTGTTCAGCTCACCTTCAAGCATGTTTAGCAGCCATGTTGATAAGATTGTATACATGAGGCTTCTGAAATTTCCTGGAGACACAGAATCACAGCAAATTTCCTGTTCCTCTTCTGCATTTTACAGGTTTCCTTCCCCCTGATTGCAGTGATCCCTGACTGAGCCATAGGTACAGTAGTTGTGCTGTAAATGAATCAGGTAGAACTGGGCTCCCTAACTCTGCATATTGATTGGTTACAATTTTCATTAACAGTCACTGTCTGGTGCAAAGACATTTTCTTAATAAGAGTGAGAACTACTCTGGTCTCTGGATATAAAGACAGAAATTTATATGAAACTAGGGATTGTGCTGGAAAGAAAACATTACTTACATTTATCAAGCCTTTATTCATCATTCCTTTCCATCATTCATTTCCAGTTCTCTTAGTATGAGTGTGTCTGTTATTATTCTGATGACTACTATTAACTAACAACCATCATTACAAATTATGTTAACAACCTGTTCCATCACTGTGTTTAGTTTAAAATTCTTTTTTTTGATGAATTGTCCCATTGCAATGACAAAACAATATAAAGAAGGAATGGGTTATTCGGTCTCACAGTTTGGGGGTATAGCCCCTAATGACAGGACAGCTCGTGCCTATGACTCCTCGGCCCTAAACTTCTCAGTACTTTTGTTACCACATGAATGAAAGAGAAGAGGAAACAGATCAACTAGATTTCTACACTTTCAGTATTTTTCAGTCACAGATCCCAGTTTATGCTGCTTCCTACAATTAGTGTGTCTCCCCTCCTCATTTAACCATCTCTGGAAACCCCTTCAGATGTTCCAGGTGATCCCAAACTGAACAAGTTGACAATTATGATTAACATTAAGCTACACATCATTAAAATACAATTATAATAGGCAGTTAATTTTAACATATTTAACCTATATTCTAAAATAACATGTATATTCTCTGTAATTTATTTCTCAAACCAATTTTAGAGATGTGAGAATATGAGTAAGCATTTGAAGATGAATGTAAACATAGAAAATAATGAAGCCAAATCTGTGATTGGTATAATAATCTTGGTTACCAAAGAAAGATTCCTTTTTTTTTAAAATTATAACACCATTCAGCTAATGACTCGGGAATATTTCTATCTAGTTCTTACTTCTTGAATTAAATCATTTCTATTAGTCTGTGTATTGTCACAAGGCTATGACCTACCAGTAAATTTCAATCCAGCATCTGTGTCCTTTGGTTGCTACATGGCATCTCTTTGATTCTTCCTACTGTCTCACTCTATCTCTTTTCTGATTACCCCCCCCCAGATTTACTCTGCTAAGCCATTGGCCCAAACAGCTTTATTTACTAACCAATAAAAGCAACACATATACAGAAGAACATCCCACATCATTTCCCCTTTTATGTCTAACTAAAAAGGAAGGCTTTAATTTTAACATAGCAAAATTGCATATAACAAAACAGATTCAAGCAAGAATTACAGTTACAATATTTAATCTATTTTTATTTGGCAAAATTAAAGAAAATATACCATCATCTATTATCCCTTTCTGAATCTAAAGTTTCATATTTAATTTATATTTATCATAACTAAGGAAAACTACGTTGTTCTGTTGAGAATTCACAATAAAGTACTATTCAGAAGTAAAAAAACATGGACATCTTGAAATTTGCAGGGAAAAGGGTGGAACTAGAAAATCAAATCATCCTGAGGGAGGTAACCCAGACTCACAAAAGCAAAGATGTTATGTACTCACTCATAGGTGGATATTAGACATAAAGTATAACCAGCCTGTGTCTATGACCTCAGAGAATCTAGGTAACAAGGAGAACTCTAAAAGAAACATAAATTGATCCACCCTGGGAAGGAGAAATATACAAGATCTCCTGAGAAAACTGGAGCATGGGGGAGGAGGGAGGATGGAAGGGGAAGAGGTGAGGAGAAGGGGCGAGAGAAGGGAACATGAGGGAACTGGATGGTTGAGATGCGGGAGGAAGAGGGAGGAAGAGGAAGTAAAGAGATGTTTTGATTGAGGAAGACATCATGGGGCTAGCAAGAACCCTGGTACTAGGGAAATTCCCCGGAATCCACAAGAATGGCCACACCTAAGATCCTAAGCAATAGTGGGGAAGGTGCCTGAACTGGCCTTCACCTGTAATCAGACTGATGACTACCTTAACTGTCATCATAGACCCTTCATCCAGCAACTTATGGAAGCAGATGCAGAGATCCAGAGCAAGGTACTGGGCTGAGCTCATAAAGTCCAGTCAAGCAGAAGGAAAGGCGATAATATAAATGAGAGGGTAAAGACCATTATGGGTATACCCATAGAAACAACTGACCTCAGCTATTGGGAGCTCATTGACTCCAGACTGACCGGGGGGAAGCAGCATGGGACTACTTAGTCCTCTAAATGTGTGTGATAGTTCTCTCACTGGGTAGTCTGTGGGGCCTTTGACAGTGGGACCAGGATTTACCCTTTCTGCTTTAACTGGCTTTTTGGAGCCGATTCCCTTTGGAGGGATATCTTTCTCAGCCTAGATGTAGTGGGGAGGGCCTTGTCCTGCTTCTAAGTGGTGTATCAGACTGTTGACTCCCCATGAGAAGCCTTAACCTCTCTGAGGAATGAGTCGGGGGGGGCTTGGGGAAAGGTAGAGGAACAGGAGGAGGTGAAGAAGAATGAACTGGGATAGCTATATAAAATGATTGTTTTAAAAAATAAGTAATTAGATTTATTTTTTTTAAAGGATCAACATGAAAACACACCCAGAAAAGTTTAACTAAATGAGAATATTCATCATGATTATGGGCAACACCATCCAAGGCCTGGTGCTTTGGACCAAATAAAATGGTGAAATTACTTGAACACTGTCATTCATCACTCCCCTTTCCTTGACTGTGAATATGGCGTGTCGAGCCGCTTCAGCCTCCTCTCACCACGTCTTCTCTGCCATATGCCTGAATCTGCAGCCCAAATAGGGCTATGTCAGGTTTTGTTTTGTTTTTTTTTTGTCATAAATATATCCAAAGAAAATGGTTTGTGCCAATCATTCTCTTTTCAGGGAGTTTGTTTCCTCCAAAACAGTGTGTGTCCTCATTTACCTACAAAGAAACTGTGTCTTCTGAGAGTCTTAAATTGATAGTCAGGGACAAATATTTCTGAGTACAAAACTCTTCAGATGTAATAGCTTCCTGTAGACCTCTTGCTTTTAATACCATATAGTCTACTAAATCTTTAGAGAACAAATTTAGAACAAAATTCTCTTTCATTTTAGTTTTTAATTTAAACTCCCTTTTTTTTAGAACTTAATATATGAGTATTGAATTTATATCTTTCCTTTTTTTCTCTCCTATCCACGCCCTCATATCTGTAGTGCAGGCTACTTGTTATTGGATAACTTACCGGGGAACTTATCTCTGGAGAAGACTGATTCTCCTCTCATCAACCTGTATTAGCCTGTGACTCTTCATTTTGGGGTGGGACCTTGCAGCATTTCTTCATGTGATTTGGCATGTCAACCAGTACTGTCAGTATGAAAATTTTGTTTTGGAAGCTATAATTTTGTAATTTTGTGGGTGCAGTATCCCTGTCACATGTATAATACACTTTCTAACCCCTCTTTGAGATGTTCTCTGAGGCTTAAATAAATTCTATCTGAAGATCACCAAACTCTGTACTCCACTTAAAAGAAGTCAATGGCACCATTTTATAGGACTTCACATTTTTTTCTTTTATCTTTCATCTTTTACTAACATATTCCATTACACATTTAAGAACATTTTAATTAAATATTAGCAAATCTAAAATCTAGCAAACCTTCAAATTTATTCAAAACATGATGCTGTTATACCTATTGCACATTTTATTTATTATTGCTCTCAATTATTCTCATTGCCTTGTCTTATATGTGCACTTGTAGTTTAGAAAGATGGTGGTAATCCAATTTGCTTCCAAATCACGAGAAGCAATTTGCATACAGTATCTTGGGTTTTTAGACATTTCTCCCCAGAGGGCATTCATATTTGATAAATTGCTGATAGAAATGCAAGGCAATTAAGCTGTGATGACCTTGGCAACCAGTAGATGTATTTCCCGTCAGCACAATGTCACTGCCTTATTATATCCTGTGTACAAGACAGCAAGTCAGACCACTTGACATTTCTTATCTCTCAAATGTGTGTTGAGTTTATTTCACGGAGATCAAGTTTATGTGACAGCCTGGTGTTTATTAGGCCAAATTGAATGCTTTCTTAAAGTATCTACTTTTTAACTTAAATAAAAGCCATACAATCACCAAAAGTTGAAACAAGTATGTACCTTTCCATTGAATTTTATCTCACATTTTCTATTTTTGAAACCATCAGTCAAAGATTCTATTATACTTTACATTCTTATCTTACCACACATGAAAATATTTTGTGAGATATTCAACAAATCTTTGTATCTCTAGAACACTTTCATCCTGCATTCACATTGTCTCTTTTTTTTTCAGAGGCAACTTTTCGCATTAGCTGTTGTGTTCCCATTCAGGCTTTTCTATCTGTTTCTATCCCAAATTCATAGGGAGGTGAATGGAACCCTTGCTTTTATTGCTATCCCCTCCCCCACCATCAGGCAACTCCTACAGGAAACATAGTATATCGTGTTTCATTCTGACATGCTTGGTGGTTTGGAAATGTTTTGACCTCTCTAATATTTTTAGTATATTATTTCTCTGTTCAAACATCCAGAACTTATCTACTTATTGTCAATAAAGGTCATAAATGATGCTTTAATAATAAGTGTCATAAATGATGAATGCTTCCTGATCATTTTCCTTCAGATGATGTTCATGGATAATAGCCTCCATAAACTGTCAGTTATCATTAGTCACTTTGTATCCACTGCATCTGATTCATTACTTCCCATGGTCCATATCTCCACACAGCAGTCTAGCCCCAGCACCCAGTGTCCACATCAGTCACACGCTTTCATCACACAAACACTATGTCATCAGAAAAAGTGGGACACAGTTAGAGAGAAGGGGGTGGGAGAGCTTATTCACCTTACATGTTTTACAGCACTATTATAATTATTGCATTTTATTTTAATTATTATGGGTAATCTCTTGCTGTGTTTAATTTATAAAATGAAGTTTATCATAGGCATGTATATATAGGGAAAGCATGTAAATTTTATTATAGGCATTATGTATATAAAAAAGAGCAAAAATATATATGTAGTTTGATAATAACTGAGGTTTCAGAAATCTATCAAAGGCCTTGAGAACACTAGTCATTTTTTTAAGTCTTGGTTTTGTTAAAGTTTCTATTGTACTCACTTTAAAAAAATATTACAATTTTTCTTTCAGATGAGTTCAAGGGCTTCATGATGGACTGAATCTTTGAATAACTGAGGTGATTGTCTCACTCAATTTCTGCCATTTGGCAGTTTAACCTTCTTGGATAGAACTAATATGTTCTACTCCTTTGTGGTGACCATTGGCAGAAATGAGAGTGATCTTACACCTTCCTGGGTGCTGTGTCTAAGCTTCATTAAGTATAAAACTCAAATTAAAAGACCTGAGAAGGCAATGGAATAGTGATGTGTTATATGCAAATACTTAAGGAATGAGAAGTTGAACTTTATATTTTAATAAGTATGGTTGCCATGAGGTAATATGATAGATTCCCTCATACTCAAAAGACTTTCCATCAGTGTATCATCTTGTTCAAATGTTGTGTTCTAATTTAAAATCTGACCAAATATATTGGTGTTAACTGCAGTAGGGTATTGATAAAGAAAACACATCTAATTAAGCAACAAAATGAAAACATAATGCCAGTTTGAAGACTATGTCTTTACATTATTTAGGAAAACATTTTAAAGTTTCTTTACTCTCAATGAATAGAGAAAATGTTAAGGTTTCTGCATGGCATATATTTAGAAGCAATAGAAATTTTAATATCAAAATCAAAAATTTCTGGACTAGAGAGATGTCTCAGTAGTTACCAATACTGGCCACTCTTCTAAAGGACCAAATGGTAGCTCACATCTGTCTACAACCCCAATTCCAGGAGATCCAATGCCCTCTCCTGGGTTCTATAATCATTATGCATGCATGTGATGCACAGACCCACATGCAGACAAAACACACATCACATTAAATTATATAAAACTCAAAAAATTTCAAACTTCAAACCAGAAACTTTTTAAAGTCTAATAGAAGGCCAGAAATTCAAAATCCTGCTTATCCAAGGACGACTAGAATGCCATATTCTCATTAAGGAAGAAGTGAGAGTTTCCTTAATATTTTTGTTTCAGATAATAAATCATTTTCATTATTTATCTGCAAATATTATTTGGTCTAACTTCACATTATCCATTTCAGTTTGAGGTTCTGAGGACAAATACAGACAGAATAATTTACTTTATCCTTGCTGTAGCAATCAATACCAAGTGCCTACCAGGAAGTTGGTTTTCTCTATTATTAGAAAAATATATATTTCTTCAAGGATTTAGTCCATTTATATCATATTTCAGAAACACATGGATTTTAATCATATTGCATTTAGACTGAATTAACCAACAAGGTGAAGACAAGTCCATCCTAAGCACAGTTGTCCAGAGTTCAAATTTGCCAGATGGCAGAAACTAGACGTGAGTTAAAGGAAAGATAATATTTCAAAAGTTTCCTTTGATATGTGTGCTCCTCGGCTACACCTGTGAATACAAGTTATAATTAAGTGATTCATTCTACAATTCTCAAAGACCTAGCCTTTCTCTTGTAAGAAATAAAAGTAAAACTCAATATTTTTTTGGTATTTCCTCCATCCAGTCGAGACATCTGGAGAAGGATGTAGATGGAGATATGCAACCATTCTTGGTTATTATTTTATCATTCTTTTATGATTCAACATCATGTATCATTTGTCATAATACTGTTCATTAATTAAACAAACATAGATTGAAAAACTACCATAATTCACAAAAAACTTTAAATACTAGTTATAATCAATATATAAGGTAGAGAGGGTGTCTGACTTGCTGGAGGGTGCTTTTTAGTATACCTGTTATAGATATCATTATTTTATTTTTTTTAGGATTCATTTTTAGTTTTAATTATATGTGTACGTGCGATTGTGCATGCAGGTATGTGAACATAGGAACACGTGCCACAGAGGACAGACACCAGATCCACCAGGACTGAAGTTATAGAAAGCTGTGGATCCCCAACTTGAGTGTCACCAGACTTTGCTTTTGCAGGAATAGCACTCAGTCTTAACCAGAGAGCCATCTTATCACTCCCTGATTCTGTCTTTTGTCCTGTTTGCTTCTCATTTCTTCATTTCAATTTGTTTGCCCTTACTTCTGCCCGATTTCTTGGGTCCTGTTACAGTGAGTGTTCCTTAGAAAAACAAACAAATATAAAATGTAAGTGAATATAGACATATAGAAAGGTACTGATGAGGAATTGGCTCATGAACTTTTCTACAAATACTATGTAGTTGAACTTTATAATGTTTTTTTGCTTCCCCTTGAGCTTCTAAAGATGAAGAAAGTAAGAAAATATGCTTTATTCTTACTGTAGCAAGAATGCTATATGCCTACCAGAAATCTGGATCTTTAAAAAACTGAAAATATGTATTTCAACAAGGATTCAATCTACTAATATTCAAGAAATTGTGAATTTTCATAATCTTATTTAGACTGATTTATCAAACTAGACTTCTCGAGGATTAAGAAAGAGAGTAATATAGTTCTTGTCCAAGACTTAGGTCCGGAAAATTAAAGAATTCTACAAAATAAGTTCTTATCCAAATCAACCCACCCAAGAACCAACACACCAGAATCCAAGGGAGGGAAAGGGATATCCAAATTCCTGGAGAGAAATGAGAAAAGTAATTGTGCCCTTTGTGAATTCTTGTTCCGTTTTTATCTTAAAGGATTTGGCAATGCTGCCTACACTGGTAAGCGCAATGCTCTTGATGTAGCTTACTGATTGAAGTACTGACGTCATCTACATTCTCAAGACACACTAAGACATAATAATTTTTTCTCCAGATATCTGTTCAATTTTGATGTTATTCTACATCTGTTTCAGCATTAATATAGATATTTCTACACTTTTCATATATGTACTCCTCTTATACTCAAGTCAATAAGGTCATTCCTTATATGGTCACAGGCAAGTGTTACCAGAAATATTAATATATATATGATATACCCTTTATAACACAGTTTTTTCATTTATGGAGTGGTTTCTAACCTTAGCTCTGGGTCAAAATCTGAAATGTGTTCCCTAAATAATGCAGAGTCTTATCAATGAATGAATTCATCCCATTTTCACTGAGTGAGAGTAACGTGGTAGATCACAATAGTTGCCTATCTTAAGCAAGTCCCCGGATGACTGCAAGATGCACAGCTTCCTATTTCAGCTGGATGTAGGCATCCCTTCAGCCCTCCACCTGTTTTTCAGCTTCGCTCATTCTAGAAGAGGAAGTCATGTGTTTGTCTGGGAATTGTTTACTTGCTCATTTGTTTCCAGACCTCAGTTTTCTTTTCCATTTCTTTGACCAGATGTGCGGGTTTTCAGTGCATCAGGAGAGTGTGAACACATGCGAGCTCAAACTGTGGAAAGTTTCATTTTCACGGGATTGCATAAAACTTGAAGCTAAGCTTTATATGTTTATGTCTCCAGCCAGAGACAACCATTTCAGCATAGGTACAAGTTTATTTCAACATTCACTAAAGATTTGATTATCATCCGTGTATATCAGACAGTCCAGAGCAGGGTAGTATCTAAACCCAAGAAATTTAATACATGTTATTTCCTGCTCAGCTAAATTGCAGTTACTCATAAAATTACTTTGGAAAGAGTGTTATTAGAGATAAAAATGAAAATTAGAACAATAATCTATAAAATATCTTGAAATTTGGCTAACTTCTCATTATCAAAATATAGAGTTATCTAGATAAAATAGGAAAATACTATGGTTGTAAAGTTGGTGCCAAAGGAAAATCACTTGGAATCAAGTCCTGGAAAGATGCATTCTGACAGAGTAGCTGAGATAAAATGTTCAACATTTAAAGCCAAGTTTCCATCACTGGAACATGAATGTTTGCTGTACCTATTCTACAGAGTTATTCTGAATATTGTCTAAATAGTGTACATTAGGGATTTATTACATTTAATGGATTGTGATTATTTAAAAATATATTAGCTCAGCGATATAGTCATTGGTGATACTGCTCTCTTATGAGCAAACATATGCAGCTTGAAGTTGTAGTAGTCCTGTGTAGCTAAATTCAATAACCAAGGCAGGCATATGTACAAATAAACATCTTTTACAGTGATCATTATACAGGAATTGTCATAAAAATGTCCTTAGTTTCTTAGAAGAATTATGCTATAGTGTCCTTAATGATCATGAAGAGCCCTGATCCTAACTTAAATGACAAGATCAGTGACATTTTGGTTTAAATATAATCACACTTATATTCAGAAAACATCTATGTTAGGATTGTAGTTGACAAATTATTTTTGGGTTCCCTTGGAAATTAGCAGACTTTTGCCAATGTTTCTGGTTTTCACATTCTGAAAAATGATAAAAGGGTTCCTGAAAATTTCTGTTATTAAAAAACATTTTGTGAAATGAGCCATATAAATCGATATACTATATGATTTTAAATAAAAGTACTATATGTTGTTTTTAAAACATAAAACAATAAGTGCAAATTACTTATGAATTTTCCAAATTTTAATTGAAAATTATTTCACTGGAAAATGATTTTTAAAAAGTAAGGGACTATCACTAATTTAATGACCTGACTTCATTGATTAGTATCTTAAAACGATTGGTACATCAGTCTTCTGACAACAACTAATTATAAGTATCTTATTTGAAATCATTGGGTTGTTTTCAATGTCCAAAATAAATCAGATTGTAGGCATAGGGCTAAAATTGGACTAGTGTAAATTAATGGAATTTGGCATATTACTTTTAAAGTAATCATTAAAGTAATATTCCTTTTAAAGTAATCATCTTTTTTAAAATTTATTTATTATGTATACAATATTCTGTATATATTTTGTCTAAATGTATGCCTGCAGGCCAGAAGAGGGCACTAGACCTCGTTACAGATGGTTGTGAGGTACCATGTGATTGCTGGGAATTGAACTCAGGACCTTTAGGAAGAGCAGGCAATGCTCTTAACTGCTGAGCCATCTCTCCAGCCCCTAAAGTTAATCATCTTTACATAAGAAAATATATTAGGGCAAAATACGGATTATGCATAATTATACATTTCAGGAACAAGCAGCAGGTACATTGACACCACTAAGGAAAAAAAATGCTTTTCAGGTACAGAAAATATTTTAAAACTTCAGTACTTACTAATTTCATAAAATATCTTTGCAATATATTAGAACACGTAATTTTAGATTTCAAAAGAAATATCCATTTGTAAAGTTTATATCAGCTATTTCTAAGATATTATCTGTGACTGAAAATATTTAGGCTCCCTTCTTATGATAGGTTCAGAATTTGTGAACATATGGCTTTTTATCTGGACAGAAGGAGAAAAATGTGTCCTTCAAGGATATAGCAAACCAATCATTGTAACACATTGCTTTTCCATTTATGATGGTTTGTCCAAAGACCTTGCTATTATTATTTTGCTGGAGGTGGTCAAAGATAGAACATCTCCCCTTGTCTTTACCTTGTTTCCTTCCTCTTGTCAATTATTAAGATGATAGTGTTTACTTCAATTATTTAAACTACAAAAATAAGAGAATAAAATAAATGGTTTTAGTTCTCTCATGTTTCAAGTGATGAGCTCAGTACAGTTATGCAATTAAAATAAGGTATCAAATACAATTAATTGCAACTTAAATAAATAGTGAAACACAAGTTCCTTTGTAATTGATTTTAGCAACTCGGAATTTTTCTACCTTGTGTCTTAACCTGAACTAGAACAGTTGAAGACCCGGTGAATATCTATGACCTCTAAAAAGATTCCAGTACAGGAAATAATAAGTCTACCTCTAGAAACAAAAAGAAACTTGAACATATGCTTTTCAGTTAATGAACATGAAGATTCACCCTCAGAAGATTGATATTAAAAAAAAAAAGATATAATGAAAATAGAAAGCTGTTCTGAAACTTGCTATTCCCTTGAACATCAAAGTCCATCAATTCTTTCCTTCTAATACAGAGACATTCTCAAAAGGATGAAAGAAACATGTTCATCTTTCTTCCTTGATACACCAGTACTTTAAAGGGTTGATTATATGTAATAAAACATCCTGTATTCACAGAAAATATCAGGGTAGCTCTCAAAACCTTTTCTTGGAATTTTCTATGTTACTAATATGGTAAAGAAGAAATTAGGGTACCAAGATTGCCCAGCAAGTAAAGGCACAGGTTGCCAAGATTTATATCCCTGCCATTTACATTATAGAATTAAGAAGCAGATTCCTAGTTGTTGCTCTGACCTCACTAATGTGCAATGCTATGTATGGATACAAACAAGAAAAAGCAGACACACACACACACACACACACACACACACTACTTTGAAAGCAGAGACAAGAGATTCATTCCAACCCAGGACTTAAGGATAAGCTGAGAAGCATAATAGCAAGAACTTGCTTCAAGCAATGAAAATAAGAAAGATTGAGAAAGAAAATAATAGTTCCATTCCCCTGTTATCTTAGTGCAGAACTGTAAGGATAAAAGTTCTTCCTCATTCAAGATAAATTTGTATTTTCTGAATCAGAAGAGCACATTGAAGCACAATATGATTTTTTTTTATTAGCACCAATCTACGTCCCAAATCTATAGGGTACTTTAACAGTTTTGCCACCACTCATTACTTCCTCCATTACTGCCTCTTATAAAAATCAACTTCTACAGTTTTTGCAAAAACAAATGAATTCATTTTAAAATGAGTTACCATAATTTATCTAAATTTAGAAGACTCAAACCAATACTAGATTACTCTCTTTCTTAAATATCTAAGTCATATAAATAAATTTGTAAAATAAAATTTTTATTTAAAAAACAGGAGTCTTGCAATTTTATCCTTAAAGAACATGCAAAAGACATTTTAATCATGTCTCGTGGTGCTTAAACTGGTACAATGTGAACTTGACAGATGCTTATGGAAAATACATGTTATTTTTTAAAGGGAAACACAGCCATGTACCCAGAAATTCCACAATATATTTTATCGTGTTTCTTTTGTTTGTTACATAACCATTCAATATGGGTGCATACATAACGGTGCATTTTCTCAACTGGGGCCTGTTAATTTCACTTCAAATATTCAGATTTTTACTTTAGGGAATGACTATAGTAAACACAGTTGACATCACTCTTGCAATTTGTCCATGTTACTGCTATGCTGAAGTGCACACCAGCTCTGTTTACCTGTGATAACCCAACTTCCAAACAAAACCCGCATTGTTAAACTGCCTCCCAGACCTTCTTGACTGTTTTCAGCTCATGGCTCCCTTTGTACTTTTGACATCACAGACTAAAGATGAAGAGATTGGTCCTAGTACAGATCAGGTTCTCATTAGAGAAAATTGAGTTCTTTAATCAACAACATACCTTTTTTAAGAAATTAAAGCCAATGTTTGGAGATTTCCTTGTTTTCCAATGCTTTCCTTTTCTCTTTGTAAAGTAGCCTAAAGCCAAAGTGAAGTGGAAAAGGCGGGGGAGTTATGCAATCCAGAAGTTTGTTGACAAAAGTTTTTTGATGTTTTCCAATTTATAATGGAAAGTGAACTTCTCAGAGTAGTACAAAAAGCCAGGGACTCACATTACTCTTAGTCAAAAAGTTAAATGCAAAACAGTTCAAAAAGTACACACATTTAAGTTTTGGACTTTTGTATCAAATTCTTCATTTACAAACAGTTTATTCTAAGGAAAACAAATGGTGATATTTGTAAATAAATACTAAATAAAATGATAAAGGGAACAATATTTATAGTAAGCCACTTTCCAACTTAGTGAATTGCCTTTAAATTAAAGTACTTTTTTCAGGAGTAGAATTAAAGTAAAGTTCTAAATACTTTCTTCTCAATCGTCCTATTTTCTGTAATTGTCTGATTCAGAAATGTATCTGAGAGGAATTTATGTTCGTCCCTTCCGTCCTTTCGAGAGAGACTTGCAATGATTTTGGAGTCCTCTAAAACACCTATTTTCTTTCCATTTGTTTTTTTTAATTACGTGTATTTGTGTGCCTGTACACAGTTTAGTGCCAGATAATACCAGAAAAATGCAATTAATATCCCTGGATCTAGAATTGCAGTCAGTTTTGAGTTACCCAAGTGGATCTGGGAACAAACTGAACTCTGAAAGAGCAGCCCACACTCTTAACTATTGAGCCATTTTTTCAGCCTCATTGTTTATCTTTTTTAAAATTTGTTTGTTCATTTTAAGGCCAAACACTACTGCTTCTGTTATATTAGAACACTGTCTAATTTTCATTATTTGAGTAAAAACAGCATAAATCTAAATTATTCATCTCATTTTTTTAAAAAAAAACTGTTTAGTTGAGTTTCATTAAATCAAAAGTTATTTGTTTTTGTTTATTATCACCAAAAACACATGGGGAAAAATAGAGCAAACAGTACAAGTGGAAGAGGACTACCATGATCCAAAATATGCAAAGAACTATTAGAACTCAGAATAGGAATAAAAACCACCAATATAAAATTATTAATGAAAAGTCTGAACATATACCTGACAAGATACATAGATGGAAACCATTTATAGGGGACAATATTTATTAAGAAAATATAAATTTATTTAAGGAGATAAGTTAGTGACCCTGACAGCACCAAATGCAGAATATTGACTGTAAAATTAATAAACCCTCAGCAAATGTCTGATAGATTTGCTGATTGATAAACACACAGTGACAAATAATTTTCCTACAAAGTTCATTTTATCTTTGAATTTTATGTTAACTTTTTTATTGATTTTTATTGAGCTCTACATTTTTCTCTGCTCCCCTCTCTGTCTCCCCCCTTCAACCTAACTTTATTGTAATGTATTAAATAAAAAATCTTGTGGATCTCCAAGTGGCTGCAGCAGCAGAAATGCTATAGGTCTTCAAGCAGGAGCAGGCACCAGACATTGGGTCCTGAGAGCAATCAGTCCCAGGCAGGGATGTCTCAGCTCCTAAAGTGGCTGTAGTGGGACTTGAGTCCCAGACAGGGAGCCGTGTGGTGGGTGAGAGACCTCGATGGGGCAGCCAGTCCCATGAGGAGAGACAGACAAACGGGTACACCAGGAGACCGTGATGGCTGGTCCCGGGCAGGGAGCCAAGTGGCTGGTGAGAGACATGGATAGGCATGCCGTGGAAAGTGAGGCTGGATATTTATTTAGAATAATAGAAAGGAGGGGGAGAGGGGGTAAAGGAAGAAGGGAAAAGAGCAGAGAGAAACAAAGAGAGAGACCGAGAGATGGAGGAAAGGGAGAAATGGACAAGAATGCAGTGAGGCAGAAGCTGCCTTTTCCAGAGGGAGAAGGAAAAAAGAAGGGACTTAGGCTAGAAGCTGAATATCAGCTTGCCTCATGGGGGGAAACACATGGCTTGCCTCTTAAAGGGACAGAGCAGATCAGACCCATTACATTTATATCCCTGATAAATATCCAAAGGAAACAAATTTTAAATGGAAAGATTTATTTGGTTCTAGGGTTTCAGAAGTTTCAGTCTATTTTTAGTATAGTTTGTTGCCTGCAACAAAGCAGAAAATACTGGAAACGGAAGCATGATAGAGGAGAGCTAGCTGATCATTCCATAGCTACCAGGGAGTGAAAACAGGAGATAAGGATAAGGTGTAGCCCCTGAAATCTATTTTCTTTGTCGTGATGTCGAGCAACTGAAGTTTACAGTGTCTTCTAAAATAATCTACCAGCAGAAGTTCAAGTCTTAGAGACGGAGACTTTCAGAAAAAAAAAATTCATATTCAAACCATGACAAACTCATTCTTGGTTCTACATGTCCTACTGATTTATCAATGTATTGTGGCAACTCTCCATGACAGTAGTAGTATAAAGACTTTTGGTCTAAAAATCACCTGTGCTTTATCTCTCTGTCCTGAATCCCTGTTCCCGAATCTCAGAAATCACCAGTATTTTTAATAGTACCCCAAAAATATTTAGCTTTGTAGCACAAATAATCTTCCCTTAGGCTGGATCTTGTATCACAGTCTCAGTATCTCTAACAACCTATAATCTCAACTATAGTTTCTTAGTCTACACAATGACTTCTTAGGAGCTCCTTCCAAATATTACTTCCTGGAAACTTTGCAGAAGACTCCATGACCTCCTTACTTGTGAATTGTTTTGTGTTTATTTGTTTGTTTGCTTGTTTGTTTTAACAGACATCTGTATTTTATTTTTATTTTTTTCTGCTTTGAGCAGAACTTGTATATTTTATTTATTTATTTATTTATTTTCACCTTTTCTCATTTATTTTTTTATATACCAACCACAGTTTCCCCTCGCCTCTTCTCTTGTTCTGCCCCCCCCACCATCTATCTCACTCCCCATCCACTCCTCCTGTGAATTTTTAATGGTTACTAAGCTAATACTTAATGTATAATGTTGCCATATGCACTTCTACTGCCAGCTCAAGTGTGATCATTGGAGCAACACCTTATTGGCCTCTTGCTGAGGGACTAGTCATCATCAGATTGGAGAAACTGGAGAGACGGTGTGGAGTGATGACTGATTATCCTGTAGATTCTTCTCTGAGGTAGCAAAATTATTTGGGGTTGCTGAGGAGTAGGACAAAACTTAATTCTCTAAGGCCAGCAAAAAATGGTAAAACACACACACACACACACACACACACAGAGAGAGAGAGAGAGAAAGAGAGTCAGAGAGAGGCATCTTAACACGTCAGGGTTTCTTTATTATTTACTTCAGAGCTTTTGTCCCTCAGCAAAATCTTTCAAGGAGTAAAATTACAATGCAATTATATTATGTTTTTCTTCTAGTGAAGGATTAAAATGAATACAAATAAAAAGCTTTCCTCTCAATACCCTTACATGGTTATACATTTTAGATAATATAGGTGAAAAACCTTGGACTTTCCACAGGGCAGGGAACCCTGACTGCTCTTTGGACTGGAGAGGGAGGGGGAGAGGGGTGAGAAGAGGGGGAGGGAAATGGGAGGCTGGTAGGAGACAGGAAACTTTTTTTTCTCAATAAAAAAAATTAAAAAAAAAAAGAAAAACCAATTCTTTCCAACGATCACAGGAATTCAAATCTAAGCAACTTGTTATGGATAAACAGAGTGTAAGCCTACAAGGTATTCTTCTCAGCCAGTATTTTTTTCTTTTTCTTTTTTTCTGGCAGGCTGCATTTTGTGGTTGCAATGAAATGGCCAATCATTTTATTATTTATCTCAAAGGGTAATCTTACCAAAAAATTTTAGCAGAGTCACAAATATAATTTTAAATATAAAATCAATCAGTCTCTTCAATTTTATGTCCTCAAAGTCCATGCCTATTCATCAACAATTTTTCATTAAATCATACCAGGAACCTAAGGGCAAAAGTACCCACTTTTTTATTTAATTATTTAATTTATTTAATTTAAGAAATTAATCACTGTTGGTTATAGGCAGAAGCTGCTCATTAATCTCCTGGACACCCAGACCTGAAATAATCATATAGAAACTATATAAATTGCATATATCTAGCTAGCTCTTACATCTTAAATTAACCCATTTCTATTATTTTATATTTTACCAAAAGACTCGTAGTTTACCAGCAACGGCATGTGGGCATCATTCTCCTCCAGAAGCTACATGGCATCTCTCTGACTCCACCTTCTTTCTTCTTCTATCTACTTAGAATTACCTCCTTGCTCTATTTTGCCCTGTCATGGGCCTAAGCAGTTTCTGTATTAACCAATAGCAATAAAACATTCACAGCATATATCACATCCCACAGCAGTTTGCAGTTACCAGTCCATCTTTATCAAAAAAGTCATGACAGCTAATAATAACCGGTGTGGTAGTTTTAATGTAATTGGCTTCCACAATTAGATAGGGAATGGTACCATCGTGAGGTGTGACCTTGCTGGAGGAAGTGTGTCTCTGTGGGACGGGGCTTTGAGGTTTCCTGGGCTCAGTATACTGTCCAGTGTTTCAACTCACTTCCTGTTGCCTGCAAGATGTAGGATTCACAACCACTACTCCAGCACCACTTCTGCCTATCTCCATGCTCCCTGTCATGACAATAATGCAGTGACTCTCTGAAGCTGTAAGCAGGCCACTCCATTTAAATGGCTCCTTTATCAGAGTTTCTGTGGTCATGGTATCTTTCACAGAAACAAAAACCCTATCTAACTTAACTGCCGCACCTTTGTTCTTGTTCCTGACCTCCATGAGTCCCTTCCTCAACTTAGAAGTGTGTCGGTCTAAACTTTAAATTATTCCCCAAAATTTTCTAAATGAAAGCCATTTAAGTTAAAAAAAAACATTTTAACTTAACTTTGCTTACAATCTACATCTCTAAATTTTTGCTAAGAGTGGTAGTTGAGTCTGCTCCAGCATCCATGTTTGAAAAAAGTCAATAACTATTGGTATAAGTACCAATGACACTTCCCAGTGAGGGTCTTAGAATTTTATACAACTAATTGATTATGAGGGATGTGGTGACCACAGGGAAAATAAGCAGACCTATGCTCGATAATAGCATCAGGTCCTCAGAACACATAGTTCTCTGGGCTCTGTCTCTCAGAGGCACACCCACCATATTTTGCTATCCAGTGGACAATTTTCCATGAGTTCCATGGCTGCTTGCTTTTCCTCTTGCATGGGCCCTGATAATCTCTGGATGTCTTAGTTTCTTAATCCAAGAGAACACATTCTGCTGAGTGGTGGGGGAGCATGTCTTAAAGCTAGGAGACAGACACAGGCAGATCTCTATGAACCTGGTCTACAGAGTGAGTTCCGAAACCCTGCCTTTGAAAAACAAAACAAAAACAAAGTAAAACAAACAAATAAAAAGAGCACATTCGTAGACAGAATGTTTCAAGCAGTGAAATGGAAATACTTCACCACCATTCTCTGTGTAGGCTTTCTCTTTATGTTTACATATTTTTTTTTTCAAATTGGAACCTTGGATGGAACGATGGATGAGTGAGATCTTGGCCTCAAGGCATCTTTTCTATTGTAATAAATTTAGAATACTAGCTTTATCTTTATTGTAAGTTAATTTCCATAATGATTCAGCTGCTTTTGCATTTGTCTTGTCTGAGAGTTTAAACTAGTTTATGCTCCTTTTCACACCCACTGTACATTTCTCTCCTCTCCTTGCTGTACTCACTGTAGACCTGGATAGAAGCTGAAAGCAATAATCATGACAAAGCCTAAATGTTACTGTTTCATGAATTATCCTCTGCCAAACAAACTACCGTATTACTTCTGAATTTTAAACTGCTCAGTTTTTTGGGCATAGGGAAAATGAAACTAGTTCTTTACCAAAATATAATATGAATGGCCTCTAGCCCAGTTCTTAAGTATTCTTGTTTCTGTCTGAAATATTTTGATCTGAAGCTTTACTCTCTGTGTTTCTTTCAACATTCTCGTCTTCCAACCCCCTATCATAACACTGAATTAAGATTATATATATAAGCAGTGTTATGAATTAAATATATATATATATATATATATATATATATATATATATACTGTTCTAGAGAGTTTTTTTAGCCTAAAATTTCAAAACCTCTTCCACATTTCTTTCTGTAAACCAGTTTAAAATGCCTATGAACAATACAGTCAGGTTTATCATAGCAATTACCCCACTCCTGGTAACAATATCCTATAATAGTTACACTTCATTACTATAAAAAAAACAGCTGACTAAAGTCACTTAAAAAAAGGAGTTTAATTTGGTTCACAGTTTGATGAGGTATAGTCTAGCATGAAGAAAAAAACTTAGTGGCAGAACATGAAATGTCAGGTCCCATTACATCTTCAGCCAATGCCGAATGTTAATATTTGGCTCGTTTTCTCTTTTTGTTTAGCTTTGTACCACAACCCATGGGATCATGCTGTCTATATCCCAGGTGAGTCTTCCTTCTTCAACTACACCTTATTTGAATCATCCTCACAGAAACACCTGGAAGTAATTTCCACGGTTACTCTAAGTAAAGGCTAAGACTATTACAGGAAAGTTGCAAAAATATTAGAACAGGGAGTTTAGGAGTAGATTCTTTATGTTATTTTCATTCAGTTTTGGTATAAATTTAAAATGGCCTTAGATAAAGTTTGTGGACTTTTCCTTTTATGACATATTTCATTATATTTTAATTGACAGAAAATTGTATCACGTAAATCCTCTCTCTTCTCCTTCTAGCATCTTCCAGTTACTCTTCCCAATCTTGTTGTGAAGCTTGCTGTATCAGTAAAATCTATGTCACGATGAATATTGTACTGTCTTGAAATTTCCTATATCAAATTCATTAGTTTATAATGTTAAGCATATCCTTCAACAAATTATTAGGGCATAAACAAAATATAGGTGGGTACTTTTCAACAAGGTGACATTAATGACTCATTCTCAAATAAATAATAGAACCTTCATTTTCCTCTAAAGCTATACAAATGGACTACTAACTGGAAATGTTTTCATATTAGTATTCTGATCTTCTATGTCTTTGCTAGCATTAGTGACTGAATCGACACTGCTTTCTGCATTCTTCTTCAGAAGCAATTACAAGGGTTTCTGAATTCCACTCTTAAGCAAAAAGGATATTGCATCACAATTTCATAATCACAAAGTGACCATGATCATTACATAGAATATCTGTTTCTAAATTTTATATGTACCAGAATCACAGTTACTTATTTTCAACTTTTCTTTTCACAATTATTTCATTAATTCTTTTGCGTATTCTCAAGTTGATGTTCTCTCTGAATTCTGTTTGAATAATGTAGGATAGTTTTCTCTTCCTTTTCTTTGTGAGCATCTTGTTGGGAATAGATCTAGTCAAGCTTTCTATTTGCTCAGAAGTAGAAGGAATGATAACCTTTTTATGCGTTTTCTCTCTTTGCTTGGATGTTTATAGAATTTTTCTTTCAGGCTATAATATACATTACATTCCTGCTATGTTCAGCACTTGCCTCCACCTCAGAGAAATTTCACTTCATAGCAAGTATGTTCAAGATTTTTCTAATTCCGTTTGGCCACATAAAGAATCATATAAACAATTTCTGCTTTTTTCTTCTTTGTTTTAAATGTTTTCCAGAACATTCCAAAAAACTTTCTCAAACCAAAGGCATCTATGACATCAAGAAATTTACTTCTGTGGTCTATGAATTAATTGTCTACTGACAGTGAGAATTCCTAGGCCATAAAATACCTCCATCTGTTTTTCTGTGGTTTATATTGTAATGCGTATTTGAATTAATCTGTTAAGGTAGGGACTCCTTAAACTTTGGATAGTGAAGGCTAATATTGTCTTTCTCTGTAGTCTACAGCATTCTAGCCCTCTGAACTTATGCAGAATGGATCTGAATAAAGTACATTTCTCCCTGGATTTGGTTGAATTCTTTTCCTGCTCCAGTTCAGGCGCTACTGTGAATGTGTATTGACTACTATCTATTTACCTATTTATCTATTTACCACTCTATATCAACTCAGGTACATTTCTAGACCATAATGCTCAATCCTGAAGATCAAGAACCTGCCAAAGAACAAACAAAAAAGATTTTTTTTTTTGATTTTTTGAGACAGGGTTTCTCTGTAGCTTTGGAGCCTGCCCTAGAACTAGTTCTTGTAGTTCATTCTGGTCTCTAACTCAGAGAGATCCGCCTGCCTCTACCTCCCAAGTGCTGGGATTAAAGGCGTGCACCACCACCGCCCAGCTAACAATAAAATTTATATTAAAATATTTTACTGTTCCACTTTTTTGAGACCCTTATCATTGTGTATTTGTGTGTGTGTGCGTGCGTGTGTGTGTGTGTGTGTGTAATTTGTTGGCATATATATCTGTGTGCCTGTATAGGTGGTGTTGGAGAAAGCAAGATGTTGGATGCTGAGGGATTATAATTACAAATAGTTGTGAACTGTCAGCTGGGTGCTGGTCCTCTAGAAGAGCAGTCACTGATCCATCTGTCCGGAACTTTATCATTCCTTCTCATGAAAACTGTATTTCAACAAAACTGTACCTGCCACGGTTCATTCTTTCAGCTTGGTTTCTACTCTTCCTTACTCGTTTTTTGTTGTTGTTGTTGTTGTCTCCTCATTCAAATTTCAGTTAATATTCCAGAGTTCAGCTTTTGACCCTGACTTAGCTTACAACTTCTATATTTTTTTCCAAGATTTCTTTAGAGATTCATAGAAAATATTCCAGGTCAAATTTTTTTAATGTTTGTGTACCTTTTCCCTCTTTATCTTTCTTATGCTGAAAGTGTTGTAACTCTTAACACTTTGCTAATAGTGACTATTCTCCACCAGTCACAGAGACAACACTTCAAATAATTTTCACATTTCAAATATCTACTTTTTATCACTAAAAATGTTTAAGTAAATTCTAGGTATCTGTAAAAATGTGAGAAATGTTAATATTATTGATACACGAGATTTATTAAATAAAATATAAAAGAAAAATAAGCAACATTTTACCCGCATAATGGCAAAAAAGCATACATTAAAGACTAGGAGGAGTATATTAATGCCATATCCCCAAAGATTTATATCTAACATATATTTATACTTCAAATCTTTAGGGAGATGACAGTTATGTGACAGTATTCCCAGGGAGACATAAACAAAAATCTACTTACCTAAAACAGGAAACTGACAATAGACCCAAGCAAGGATACCACCAACTAGATGGTACCAATAAGTTTGGGGGAAGTTTTTTACAGAAAATGAATAACTGGCTACTTAAAGCAATAGAATGACTCAAGAGAACTGCAACAGAAAAACCCATCTCCTAGAGCTCAATGCATAATTTCCCCACAGTTCCACAGGATGAAGACTGTCTCCTTTTGGTAGCTTGTCTAGTCTGAGAATGTCTCCTAATATTCTTCCTGCTTATTTAACCTCAGGGGAGGAGGGACTTAGTTTATCTAGTCAGTTTCAAGGAATTCCTGAAGCTTTGCAGTTGCTTACTGAGTTGGAGAGCAGGATGGAATGTTTCACTTTCCTTGAGGTCATTCTGAATCTTAAAGAGCTTCCTTACAAAATGAAAGGCTTTAACACAGAGGAAATTCCTGAAAAATGTAGGAAAAATCTAATGGAATAAGAATAATAATTTTAGAAAACACGATGCAGTTGGTAAATGGAAGAGGTCTAGTCTCAATGATTGACTGGGGAAATGAAAACAAAAAAAATGAAAATCAAGAAAAAAATACTCTTTTACTCCTATAAATGGTATATGTAGGACATAGGTTATTAAGGTTCATAGAAATACACTTGGTTTATAGGCATTAAAAATACAATAGATACCTGGAAAATTATTCAAGTCAAAATCCTTACATTGTTTATGTAAAATAAAAATATTCTAAGCCAATGTAAACACTTAGATTCACAAACAGCAAGTATTTAGAATAATTTGCTGGTTCCATGAAAAAAAAACGTGAATGCATTAATATTTATAAGGTATCAGCTAATATCACAATTATGATGAATGAAGCAGATAAGGCATGCTAATATAGAAAGAAAGCAAATACTAAAAAGCAGGTAATAAATATCAGGAGATATGCCTAAAATATACACAAACTTTTAGGCATTCTAACACATTGGTTACTATAGTCATCTATCATAAATATCTGGTTTATTAGGAATATATAACATTGATTAAGTTAATCATGTCTTATACTAAATGTGAATTAATTATATTGTGATTAAATATATTCAGCTAATATCCTTCATGGAGCCATATGGTTAAGTTTTTACTCTAAATAACCCAGGGCTACTAAAGGATTACACAAAAGTTTATACTTCAACTTATAGAAGCATCAAGTTTTCATTAAGAGAGAAGGTTAATAATTATAAGCAATTTTAATCTAATTAACATTTTGGTATTTTATAATGAGATACTTGTTTATGACTTAAATAATTAAACTTTGATTTGAAATGTAAGAATATAATATGTAAAATGACAAAAGTTTTTTGGTTGACCTGAAGTATATATATATACATGATATTTCTTGGCTCTATAGCACCATATTTTTCTAAAGATCATATAACATAAAATGTATAAAATGTAAAACATGATAGAAATTCTGGATTTTATTTTATGATTTTTATTTGCTTCAAGCAAGGTGATTTTCAACATTGTCAGAACATGGTGAACTGTGTCAAGAATAACAATAATAACCACTGTATTTTGAGAAAATGCCTGCAGTGCAACTTATTTTCCTATAAAATTATTTTTGTCAGGGCTGTATGAAGGGAAAGGAATCTTATGAGAAAATGGACTCTAAAACAAGTCAGTTCATTATTTGGAATTAAGGACACAGGAAAAGGATAAAACAAAGACGAATAACATTAAGTCAGCTTCACTACCAGAGAAAATGTTTAAACTGGCATGTTTCGGAGGATGGCACAAGGAAAACTATAGAAGTAAAAGTCGATTGATGGTACAACTTACTAAATTAATGAAAATTTTCAAGGGTATGTTATTAGTTGTAAGGAAAAATGAAAGTCTTGAACTATTCTTGAGCTACAAGGGTCACCCACACTCTCTGGCTAGATCTTCCTAATCTGTGGTGGATAGCACTTGTCTAACACTGTGTGTTACATGTCCTCATCAAAGCCACGATTCTATGCATGATCTCTGAAACTGAAGGTAGACCCCAATCTCCAAGCTGTTTTCTGTGAAATTTCTTCGCACAAGTACTAGTCATTGTTGGCTGATATTTCTTTTCCACATCTTTTGATTGCAAAAAGGACTGTGAAATGGCATACTCTAGTATTATTATGTTCAATGGACATTCACATTTCTTTCTAGAAGACTCAGAGTGTTGCTCCCAATGCAAAAGACTAGACTGATTCTTCACAGGCTATATTTACTCTCTATTCTATACCGCAGTGAAGGTTCTGCTTGCTTCTTTGTTGTCTAGCACAAATAAAAGAAAGTGTATCTGTCTTATACTCACAGCCAGGCCTAACATCTACAATAACTGCTACATTGTCCTGAAATACGCTATAGAGTCTCCTATGCAGTTTCCAACCCATTGTGTATTAAACAAACCCCATGCTTTTCAAAATGTAGGAGAAAGCAGACAAACGTGTGTATATAATTAATTTTCACTTCGTTGTGAATTACAGATACACACACACAATGAACTAGTGAATTAAAAAAGTTGAACCTTGGCGATGTCACAGTGTCCCTTTCCCTAATGCTGTCAGTGCCGTCCCACCTAATGGCTAAGCCTAATATAATATTAGCATCATTTAATATTTATACCTGTTTTTTTTTAATTTTACACATGTGGAGCCATGGGATAGCTATCTATACCTCTAAAATTTTTGGCTTGACATTTGAGTTTGGGATCAAATCTCACAACTATCATTTTTCATTCATTATGAGTAATATATCTTTCTGTGACTACATCACATTTCATGCTTTTATATGAGTGATGTGCTTTTTCATTACTTTCAGCTTGGAAGTAGAATAAATAATGACGTAGACATTCTCAACATATTTCTTTTGAAGGATACATTCGTGCTGGACCTAGGTATGCTTAAGAGTGTAATACTCAAGCAGAGTATAAATATGTTAAAAATTAGTCCCCAATATGCAAACTATACAAAGTGGTTTTGTTAAGAATTCCAACTAGCCTATATAAAGCACTAGTTTGTATAAACAACACCAACATCTGCATCTTTATATTTAATCATAATCTAAGGCAAAGCTAGACTTCAATGTGGTTTTAATTTGCATTTCACTGATGAACAATAATGTACAAAATATTTTCTATAGAAATATTTTCTCCTATGATCTATCAGTAAATTATTTTTCTATTAGGTCACATTTTTCCAATCCTTCTTAAAACTATGCATCAAATATTCAGCCAATTTTAGAAATAATATATATAAACAACATAAAGGTATAATTCCAATGAATTGAGAATTTTTGTGTCATTGTATATATTTAAGTTTTGCTTTAAACATATTAAAACTTATACATTCACACTATGCTCAAATATAAGCTATATATAATATGTACATCTAAGGTACATATAATATATAATCTAAATATATTGCATACATAGTTCTAAAGATTATGAATACTAAAGTATATACTAAATATATTCCATATAAGTTCATATATACCCATAAACATTGAAGTATCTATTAAGTATTGGGCAATAATAAGGATCATATTATTAGTTAAGTTGGCTCTTCACTATTTATATAAGTTTCTAATTACCAGAACTTAGTGTAATCTAACATAGACTTTTTATTTCTTGTGTGTTATTTCTGCTGTTTGTTTCTTGTTTTTCCTTTGTGCTTTTTCTTTGAAGTACAGTTCAATATTTTGCCCTGGTTCATCTCAAGCATAACCAACCATTTCTTAGCCTCCCAGTTAGCTGGGGCTTCAAATACATGTGTCAATGTTGAACACTATTCTTTTTAATGGTGAACACTTCTTGGATTTATTTCATGTGTCTTTCCTTTGCTCAATTAAAAAAAAATCCTTATACATTACTTTTAGAATTTTAAATAGATTTTTAGTTGTAGAATCTAGTTGACATTTTTATTATGTATGGTATAAAACATCAAATTTTAAATATTTAGTGAAGTCAACTCCATTTACTGAAGAAATTGTGCTTTTCTCATGTTTGAGACAGGATTTGCTTTGTAGCTGAAGCTGGTTTGAAAACTTCAAATTTAATGAAGGATACTTCATAATTGTGATCCTCCTGACTCAGTCTACTGAGTACTGGAATAACAAGCATGTTCCACCATATATAGATTAGTTCTTCTGAACATACAAGACCAAACTAATGTGCTTACATATTTAAAATACATAGTAAGATTTGCAAACTTGTAAAATAATCTTTTCATCATTTTTTTGAGATCTTGAGACTGACTGGGTTATTCATACATAATCTACTATACTTCCATATAGCTTTTTCTTGGATTTTTTAATTGGTTCTTTGTGAATATTACACCATGCAGCCCAGTCTCGGTACCTTCATATCCTCCCTCTGCCCCTGCAAACTCTCCCGACCAAAATAAAATAAAAGAAAATTTAAAAGAAAAACAAAATGAAAAACAATCAAATTAGCTTACATGCAAGAATAAGAGGAGGAGGAAGAGAAGGAAGAAATTCTCAGCATAGAAGCTGTAGTGTGCCACAGTGAGTCACACAGTATACACTTTAGTCCACACAGCTTTACTTACATATGTTAATTGCAATTAGTCATCGATCTGGTTCAAGGCCTCTGGCTTTTGCTACATCTTCCCTATTGGGCCTTCATTGGGACTTTTCCTGGATATCTTGTAGTTGCCTTATGTCATGGAGATACTGCCCCATCCTCCAACCCTCTAGGGTCTGGAGAGTGGGAGAGCTGGCCCTGCCACCTCACCTGTTGCAACACCTGGAAGAGAAGGTCCTGCATCTTGTCCACACAACAGAGTAGTATAGACCCTGTTGGCACTGATGCTGTTGAGTTGGCCCTGAAGGCATAAAAGCAGGAAAGGTTCTACCTCAGCCCCTCATCTACCTTGTGGTGCCATGGGTGAGAGAAAGATGCCCCCCTGGATCTTCCCACCTGTGGCAGGAGGAAAAGCTGGCCTTGGGGGCACAAGAGCAGGGGCACTGGTCCTGCACCTAACCAACTGCAGTACTTGGGAGAGCAGAGCCTGCACTTCACTGGACAAAACAGTAGAGTTGACCATACAGGTTTTGTTTGTTTGTTGGTTTGTTTTGTTTTTTAACAACTTATGCAGTATCACACCAACGTGAAAAAAATATTATAATTGTAATTTGTATTACATTTAATACATAAATGAAATTGTTATGGTTAAATATTTTTCTAATTTATAAATGTTACATACTTTTATGCTTTCTTCTCCACTATTTCTCAGTCTTTGTAAAATTATTTCATGGTAGAATATTTTCAGAAACCTGTGCCAGGAACCAAAGACAAAGAAAGAATACTTACTTATGCCAGGTTTGGCCTGTGAAAGCATTTCTACATAAATGTAGGATCTTGGTTCTCATGGTTTGTCAGGAGCCAATTTCCTCCTAGGATTATTGCAGGAACCATCACCCTGGGGAGTCTGCAGAGAACCCCACACCCATAATTGTGTTAGGAATCATTCTATTGACAGAGCCTACCCCACACCGAAATTGGCTGTTAATGGAGAGCTATCTGTTAGCGGAACCTGCCCCACATTCCAAACTATCTAGAGAACTAGGTGTGTCAACTCCTAGTTGTGACTTCCTGGCCTACGTGACCAACGAGAACCATGTGACCAATGTGAACCATGCAGCAAGAGCCCAGGCCCCTGTGCCCACCCCCCAACTCCTTACCCTAAATAAGCTGTACCCCATCTCTAATAAACGGAGGCTCTGACAAACTTAGCATAGCCTCATTCCTCTCTCTCAGCTCATATCTTCCAGACAGTGCCTCTCCGGGACCCTGGAATAACTGACTGCGGGGTGGGTTACAACCCCTAGACTGAGTAGCCCACCCAAAGGCGGTTTACAATGGTTGAAGGAAAGAACCTGCACCTGAAGGTTATCCTCTTACCTCTATAAGCATGCTGTACCAGAACTCGCATAAACTAATGAATAATAACAATAATAACATCAACAATAACAAATATTTTACACAGCAGACATTCACATTCATATCAAGAGAGCTTTTAATTGGTTCTGTCTTCTTTAGCTAACTTCACAACATTGCTGATATAGTTAAACGAAACTTTCAAGCTGTTATTTGGTTTTTCAGGATAACCTGTTAATCTCATTATTGAACTTTGGTCATTATGGTGAATTATACTACTCTAGATGCCAAGGGAAATTTCTTAAATAACACATCAGCTGATATGGGATTTTAACTGTAGCTGCTTTGCCAAAGTCATTTTAAAAGCTTGCAATGTTATATTGACTGAAACAGCTAACATAGGCAATAAAAAACCAGAGATGCCCCTTATTTTTAAAAGCAAAAAAAAAAGATTATGATAGTAAATTAGAACATTCACACACAAAAAAAAATACCTGTAATGAATATCCAGTTGGTATTTAGTTAAAATTAACGCAACAAGAAGCATGAAATCAAGTGGTTTTTTTGTTTTTTTTTTTTCTATTTAGAAAACATCAAACACTTGGGCTGGACTCTAAGTCACTAAATCCCCCACCATCAGACAGTGGGAATTATGTTGCATGCAATTACAGCATGATGTTTATTTGTGAAACAGTAGAGTCTTGGTGCGCATTCATCTCTTTACATAAGCATGACTACAAGCTTTGCAAAGGTAATTGGCTCTGGAGGAAAGAGGAGAGGAGAGAGGAAGGGGAAGGAAAGCACAGTACAAGAAAGGAAGAGAAAAGAAAGAATTGCATGGGAGAAGCATTCCTGCATTTAAATTTTTTTCAACTGTAGGGCTCTTCCTATAGCCAACAAAGGAAAAACAAATAAGCCAAAATTAGCTGTCTCCAAACTGGCTAGGCTCCCACAAAGCCAGAACATGAAGTAGGATCAAAACCCCGTGCCATTGTCCTTGGCTTCTCATCTGCTCTTTGGACTGGAGAGGGAGGGGGAGAGGAGTGGGGGGAGGGAAAGAAGGGTGGGAGGAGGGGGAGGGAAATGGGAGGCTGGGAGGAGGCTCAAACTTTTTTTTCCTTTTCTCAATAAAAAAAATTAGCTGTCTCTCTTTTACAGAGTGAGATCAATTACTTGTGATTTCATAACCACATTTTTAAAGCTTGACATTCTATCTACTCTCTTTTGAAATGAAAAATTAATTGATTTCTTATGGTTTTAAAAATATTTCCACACATTTTTATTTTAAATGAATCTAAACTTTGAAGAGAAATTATCTAGTTCTTCTTTCCTAATAGTGATCACAGTAAATTTCAGACATTCAGAGAATACAATTTAGAGAAAGAATGCTACAAGAAAACTGAATAAACTCATTACAATAAAATTCCCAAAGCATAATTGTAGGCACTCAATTGCTTGATAAACTGGAATTTTCTTTATCATTTAATTTATAGATAGCCAGACTTTAGTCTACATCATTTGGGTTACATTATTATGACAAAGCTCTACCTTATATATTCTAGTTTCTTGTCTCTTTTATATTTAAAAAGAGTCATAAGATTACCAAAAGACACTTCATTAACAGGGCAGAGAAACGTGAAGCATGTAGATGGTATTTGTGCAACTTTGTTTGCATAATCTTCTTTAAATTTTAATCTTTGGCATTTGAAAGGAATGCCAGCTATATTGAGCCTATTGTCAGGTACATCTAAGGACACATTTCACATTTTGACAGGGGTTTTTAATCCACCAGATGTTCATGAGACATATACAAAACACACAATCAAGCCAAGGAATGCATTACACATCCAGATACTAATTAGAGTTCATATTTAGTCTCCAGTGGATTATACTGCTTACCAACTGATTGACTGAGAGGAACCAACTTGATTAAGTCATAGCAGTAAGAAACTCTGGCACTTTAAAAGAAAAAGGTACTGCATAATAAAAGCATTTTGATAAAATAACAAATTATTTCAAAATAAAAAAAAACATTGTTACATGGCAAAGTGAGATATCTTAACTCAGTGAACTTAGTGAAAGGCATCCTAAAAATGATGATTCACAGCATGCTTTTTCTCCTTCAAATAGTGGTTTTTATCACATTAGATTAGCTTTTCTATACTAAGCCTCTATACTAGGCTTTTAGTACTTAACCAATAATGTCTAACTGAAAAACTCAATGAAAACATCAACTTTTACATTCAGAATAGAAAAACACCTATAACTCAAATCTTTATCTAATTTCTCTATTAATTGTGAGGTCGTTTTTGAAAATTATGTTTTTTTAAATTTATTCTACTTATACTATATACATATATAAATATATGGTATAAATCTTTCCAACCTATTAACCCTTTAACAAATTCTAAGGGCCTTTTCATACAGTCATTGAGATGCTAAGCCCAGAGAGAACCTTGAGTAATATTTAACACTGGGAACTGGTAATCAATAAGTGGCAGGTTATTGAGTGTTCCTAGACTCCATCAAAGAACAGTTTAAAAAATACTAGTTAATATATATAAATATATATGTATAATTTATACATATATATATATGCACACATATATTTATTGTAGTATTCACTTTGGAATCTACCTTAGTTCTAAGACATAAGTTAAAAATCAAGATTTCAAAAATCAACTTTATTATATAAATGACCAGCTCATAATGACTGTGGCTAACCTATATTGAGTAAATAACCAAAAACAATTATGTGGTGCAATGATTAAATAAACACTTACCACCTCATATTCTCATTTTTATACGTGTTCATGGTAATGTGCATATGTTAGTGTTTAATATCAGAAGAACTGTTTATATACAAGCTTTAAATCTGCTTTATTTAGCTCTAGCTTTGGGGACTTGATTGGGGGTTGGGGAGGGAAATGGGAGGCGGTGACGGGGAGCAGGCAAAAATCTTTAATAAATAAATTAATTAATTAAAAAAAAACTTTTGTTTGAGTTTGCTGAGTAAGCTCCAGTGGACACAAGCGTGTTCTGAAGAGAGCCTCTGACTCTGGGAACCATGCTTTCTCACGAGGACACACACTACATTTCAAACTGACAACATTCCTTGTCTTGATGGGCAGGGATTCTTCCCCTCCTCTTGGATTGCAAAGACTTTTGTAATTCAACAAATTTCACAGGAAATATGTCATTAAGAACTATTTTTCTCTTTCTTTCTTTCTTTCTTTCTTTCTTTCTTTCTTTCTTTCTTTCTTTGCCTTCCATCAAATTAAGGAGAAAAGCACAATTTTAGTGCAAACTTCACACTAGCAGCTTCAAGTTTTTTCTGCTTTCAGCAATCCGGTTTGATTAATGAGAACAACTTTATTTTTGCTCGGCTGAAATGCATATCATGCAATATTTGCATCATAATTACTTTTAAATGACACCGAAAATACTGCTTCTGATGCTGCTTAAAATTATAGGAAAACAAAGAAATTATAAATCACAAAATTTAAAAGCACAACCCACAAACCGTTCATCTTTTAGACTTCACTTCTTGCCAGGATGCTCTTAGCTTTATAGTCTTCCAGGACAGATAACATTCAACTTGCAATTTTATGTATTATGTGTGAGACCTGTGTTATCGTGAAAACACAGCCAAGGAACAGGAAAGAATATTTTATCTGTGGCCTTGATCTTTTCATAGTGTTTTATCATTGGCAGAAAATATGCTTTTGTCTGTCATTACTGGAGTAATATAAACTCACATAAGCTGTGCTTAAGGGATTGTGTTGGTTGACATGAAGCATTGATATGGATTATTTAGATACAGCTGTCAAGGGGGGGGGGCTCAAGAAAATGTGGTGGAGAGGCTCTGGATTTGGGAAAACACAGATAAACTTGAAGTTCCTTCCCACCATCAAGATACACATGTACTGAAAGAGGATTCAGATGTTATTTGAATGAGTGACATTAATTAGGGGGAAAAGTAAGAACATTATATATTATACTCATATATGCATAATCAAGAAATATCTGAAAAGAATTAAGAAGTGACTAAATTTGACGGTTACTTAATATAATCTCATCCAGTTTCCAAGTCAAATCCAACATCAAATTTAAAAGAATGCTTTCTTTTGGAGGTGTAAGTTCATGCATATATGACAGAATTGAATCCCATTGCCTCATGGTTCTTGGTGTATATTTTCATCTGTTTCTAGGATTCAAAACTTTTCACTGTGAATACATAAAATTTAATTGACAGTACCAAGAATCTCTAGACTTGAAGAACAAGGAAATATTAAGAAGAAGCATTTTGCAAATTTGAATCCTTTGAATATTTTCTTTCCCTGAGAGGCATCATACAGGTAATGTACAGAGCACAGGCTTTAAGCACAAAGATTTGAGCAGCTTTTCTGTGCACAAAGATTTGAGCAGCTTTTCTATACATGTCTACCACCCCTGTCATACTATGGAACATCTGGAAAACATTGTTTCCTGAATCTTAAAAATGATGACAACTCCCAGTACTTTAGGACACTTAAACGAAGTAGCATATACAAAATGTACACTGCAATTCCTAGTATACCTGTTTACTCATTCAACAATGTTTTGGCTTTTTTTTTTGATGTCTTTGTCTTTATGAAAAGACATTGTGTAGATTTCTCCAAAGAATTAGTAGTGTTGCTTTACTGCTCAGCTGTTGCTTTACTCCTTAACCATATAAGAAGAGAAACTAGTAGGAATGCTGTCAGTATCTAATATCAGTTTGTTAATATATATGTATGAATATATATATATATATGCTATGAATACAAAATGAGATAAAGCATTCAGTGTGTAAGCATAAAATATTTCCTTGCAATTCTAAACACATTTCTGAGTTGAAAAGCAAGTATCAAGGATGGAGCATATGCCAAATTTAATAAAATGCTTTAATGGACTTTTGCATCTACAAATATGGGATAAATATACATTTTCCTATTCATTTTATTTTCGGGTGTAGCTCATTCAGAGAACTCATGAACTCTTAAAGGAAATAGAAAGTTTTTATTTGCTGGTTTGGCGGGCTACATAGGGGATTTGCCTAACTGTTCTTGTATTTTATGAATAAAATCCATATCCTGGTGACACACTTCAATTAATAAGAACAGTTAAGACAAGGGTGTTAGGACTCACCCTGAACAATGAACTATGATGATTACATCTTTGTTCTTCTTTTTGCGGGTGTTGGGGTTTATGCCATGGGCTCTTAAGTTAAAATGGTGCCTTTGTGCCTCTAACATGGCATCAATTGTGTTAAGCTATGGAGTATGTTATGCTGCCATTACCAAGAACTAAAAGCCTGGATGGTGTATGATAAAACAAACATGAAAGAATTTTGTACTTGGAAAAATTTGGAATCTCAGAAACATCATCGTGATTTGCTTCCTGGATGATTTCTTGTGGATGTGTATATGTCTGTGTACACCACATATAATGTTTCTTGAAATTGAAGAAATCAGAAACTCAAAATGCTAACAGGTACAAATAAAACACAGAAAAACATACTACAAAATCTTGCTGCAAAGCAAGATATAAGGCTTCTAGATAATGAGCATCCTAATATGTAAAACACTAAAACAAAACCTACAACTCAATTCCCATCAATAGAAACAACAGACAGTGAGCAAACTAGATGTCAGTACCCACCAGTAATAGGATACCTCAGCTTCCTCTAGAAGAGCTTGAGAAAAAGTTGAATCCAGAAACAGAAGCCAGCTCTAGAAAGGGGAGCTAACCTACAAGGTTATAACAAGTGTCCTTTTCGTATCTCACTAGCATCATTGGCCATCACAGTGTGAAAGATGATGACTATACTTACACAATCACCCACAAATGGTAACTAGTTCTCACCATCCCTACAGGAGTGTTTAGAGAGCAGCTAATTACCTTTAGCAGCAATTACCAATTAGTTTAGTGGGCATGCAATTCCCCATCAACAATTGTCCTTCAGATGAGAGCCCATGGAGCCAGTTAATTATAGTGATAGGGAAATTCTGGAACATAAGACAAATATCAAAAGATTCAAAATACTTGTAATCATAATCAGTGTGTTCTTTACTATAACATAATAAAATAGAAGCCACTAAAGTAGAAAATCTTCAAATCTATGAGAATAATAAAAATACTTTTACAGGGTTTATGAGTCAAAAAAAAGCTCTAAGGGAAATTCTAAGAAATACACTAAACTAAGTAAAAAGAAAATAGACTGCATCAAAATTTGTAGTATGATATTAAAATGGTGCTGAAACTAGACAAAGCAATCTTCCAAAGAAGGCAGTATTGAAGATGCCGCCATATCGCTCTTCAATATATGGTAAGGGGAGGGGCAGCAAGTATAATTTAAAAAATACACAAACTGTAGCACTGACACAAAAACCATACACACAAATCAATGGAATAAAATAGAAAACCCATTAATAAATTTAAACAGATAAATCCACATGAACTTTGATAGAGCCCTCACACACACACACACACACACACACACACACACACACACAAAAACCACACAGACAGACTAAGGCAAAAGACTGGCACATTTATGATATTTGAAGTTAATTTTCACATATAAAAAGAACACATGTGATGTTTATCTTCCTGGATCTGGGTTAATTTACTCAGAATGATTGTTTTTAGCATCAGTCATTTTTCCAGAAGAATTTCTTTTTCTTTACAACTAAATAATATTCTATTGTGTCTCTAACAAATGCTGTTGGTAAAATTAGGTATATTCATTTTTTCCTGTGGAAATGATTTATACTATAGCGATACTTTTGGTTTCAAATTGAGGGGCTTAATAAAGAAATAATAGTAAAATCTATAATTAGAAATAGTAAATAGTGTATACAGCACATATGTTGGAAAAACCATCAAATTGGACAGTTCTAATATCCAGCAGAAATGACTAGAATAGTCTGATTAGAAGAGCCAACGAAAGCAACATCATCAAATCATGTGCTTACACCAATCATCAGAAAAGGTTGGAGAAACACGTGGAACATTATTATTCTGGACTTCCTGATTGAAAGATTTCTAGGAGAAGCAGAGTATTCTTGCTATGGATGGACTGTGTGAGAAATCTGTTAGAAATGTTTTCCCTTTTAGCTGTTCTCAAGAATACAATGCATTTAATACTCTTATCTGTTAGCATTTCCCTTTCTTCCTTTCTCTAGTAAGAAATCAGGCTACAAAGGAACAGGGAATTTTGAAGGGCTCTTAAGTTAGATGCTGGAGTCTAGCTAGATCAATAGGTACCTCTTCAACTCTATAATTTGCTTTCAACATGTTTAAAAAAACAAACAGCAATTTACCATATAACTTATATTACACACACCTGGAAATTTGAGTCTAGATTCACCCTACATAAAACTCAAGCATATTGATACTGAGGTCTTTAATCCATTTGGACTTGAGTTTTGTGCATGGTGATAGATATGGATCTATTTTCATTCTTCTTCAGGTTGACATCCAATTATGCCAGCACCATTTGTTGAAGATGCTTTCTTTCTTCCACTGTATACTTTTAGCTCCTTTGTTGAAAATCAGATGTTCATAGGTTTGTGGTTTAATGTAGTAATATGAGCAGCGGGGCTGCATCCCCAGCACCCCAACTGCCTGGCAAGCTTATGCCCCGAAATAACAACACACTAATTGTATTCATTTAAACACTGCTTGGCCCATTAGCTTTAGCCCTTACTGGCTAATTCTGATATCCCGATCAACCCATCTCTAATAAACTGTATAGCATCGGTCTTAATGGGAAAGATTCAGCATGTCTGACCTGGTGGCTTGCTTCATCACATGTGTCTGCCTCAGAGAGCAGAGCTATTGTGTCTGCCCAGGAGAGGGGAGCATGGCCTCTGAGCTCACTTCCTCTTCCTCCCAGCATTCTGTTCTGTTTACTCCTCCCACCTATGTTTTAAGCTATGAGGGCCAGCCAAGCAGTTTCTTTATTTTTTAACCAATGACCTTCCTCCATCAGTTTAAAATCTGGGTTTCTATTCTATTCCATTGGTCAACATCTCTGTTTTTGTGCCAATACCAAGAAGTTTTCATTACTGTAGCTGTGTAATAGAGTTTGAAGTCAGTAATAGTAATGCCTCTGGAAGTACTTTTATTGTATAGGATTGTTTTGGCTATCCTGGGTATTTTGTTTTTCCATATAAAGTTGATTATTGTTCTTTCAAGGTCTGTGAAGAATTTTGTTGGGATTTTGATGGGGATTGCATTGAATCTATAGATTGCTTTTGGTAAAATTGCAATTTTTATTATGTTGATCTTCCCAATCCAAGAGCAAGGGAGATCCTTCTATTTTCTGGTATCCTCTTCAATTTCTTTCTTCAAAGATTTATAGTTCTTGTCAAATAGATCTTTCACTTCCTTGGTTAGAGTTATCCCAAGATATTTTATGCTATTTATGGCTATCATGAAAGGTCTGAACACACTGAACCTGATAAAAGAGAAAGTAGGAAGTACTCTACAACACATGGGCACAGGAGACTACTTTCTACGTATAAACCCAGTAGCACAGACAATAAGGACAACATTGAATATATGGTACCTCCTAAAACTGAGAAGCTTTTGTAAAGCAAAGGACACTGTCATTAAGACAAAAAGGCAAACCACTGACTGGGAGAAGATCTTCACCAACCCCACAACAGACAAAGGTCTGATTTCCAAAAAAAAAAAAAAATATATATATATATATATATATATATATATATATATATATACCTCAAGAAAATAGATCTTAACTTGCTAATTAACCCAATTAAAAAATGGGGCACTGAACTGAACAGAGAATTCTTAACAGAAGTTCAAATGGCCAAAAGACACTTAAGGTCATGTTCAACCTCCTTAGAGATCAGGGAAATGCAAATCAAAACAACTTTGAGATACCATCTTACACCTTACCGAATGGCTAAAATAAAAAATTCCAATGATAAATTTGCTGGAGAGGTAGTGGAGTAAGGGGTACCCTCATCCATTGCTGGTGGGAATGCAAACTTGTGCAACCACTTTGGAAATCAGTGTGGCTCTTTCTTAGGAAATTCAGGATCAACCTACCCCAGGATCCAGCATACCACTATTGGGAATATACCCAAGAGATGCCTGATCATATGACAAAAGCATTTGTTCAACTATGTTCATAGCAGCATTATTTGTAACAGCCAGAACCTGGAAACAACCTTGATGACCCTCAATGGAAGAATGGATAAAGAAACTGTGGAATATGTACACATTAGAGTATTACTCAGTGGTAAAAAACAATGACATCTTGAATTTTGCATGCAAATGGATAGAAATAGAAAACACTATATTGAATGAGGTAACCCAGACCCAAAAAGATGAATATGGTATGTACTCACTCATAAATAAAGGACATTGAGCCTATAATCTGTGATCCTAGAGAAGCTAAATAAGAAGGTGAAACCACAGAAAATCATATAGTTATTTTTTTTATATTGTAAGGCATGGTTTATTTATTTTTTATTTATTTTTATTTTTTATTGAAAAAAAAATTTCCACCTCCTCCCAGCCTTCCATTTCCCTCCCCCTCCTCCCTCCCCTCTCCCCATCCCCCATTCCTCTCCCCCTCCATCTCCAGTCCGAAGAGCAGTCAGGGTTCCCTGCCCTGTGGAAAGGCCAAGGTCCTCCCCCTCCATCCAGGTCTAGGAAGGTGAACATACAAACTGGCTAGGCTCCCACAAAGCCAGAACATGAAGCAGGATCCAAACCCCTTGCCATTGTCCTTGGCTTCTCATCAGCCCTCATTGTCCACCATGTTCAGAGAGTCCAGTTTTATCCCATGCTTTTTCGGTCACAGTCCAGCTGGCCTTGGTGAGCTCCCAATATATCAGCCCTACTGTCTCAGTGGGTGGGTGCATTCCTTGTGGTCCTGACTTCTTTGCTCATGTTCTCCCTCCTTCTGCTCCTCATTGGAACCTTGGGAGCTCAATCCGGTGCTCCAGTGTGGATCTCTGTCTCTATCTCCTTCCATCGCCAGATGAAGGTTCTATGGTGATATTTAAGATATTCATCAGTATAGCTATAGGAGAGGATCTATAATTTGTGATCCTAAAGAAGCTAAATAAGAAGGTGAACCCAAAGGAAATCATATAGTTATCCTCCTGGCTATGGGAAGTAGACAAGATTGCCAGGCAAAAAATTGGGATCTTGGGGTGGGGTGGGATGGGGGTAAGAGGAGATGGGGAGAGAAATTGAGAAGGGGAGGATGGGGGGGAACTTGGGGAAATGGGATGATTGGGATAAAGGAAGGTTGGATAGGGGAGCAGGGAAGCACATATCTTAGTAAGGGAGCCACCTTAGGGTTCGCAAGAGACTTGAACCTAGAGTGGCTCCCAGGTGCCCAGGGCGATGTCCCCAGTTAGTTCCGTGGGCAGCTGAGGATAGGGAACCTGAAATGACCCTATCCTATAAGCATATAGTTATTGTAGTGTTGAGCAGCGGGCTGCGTTCCTGCCACCCGGCTCCCACATGGCTAGCTTATGCCCAGATATTACACAAATTGTAATCTTTAAAACATTGCCTGATCCATTAGTTCAATACTCTTATTGGCTAACTCATACATCTTGATTAACCCATTTCTAATAATCTGTGTAGCACCATGAGGTGGTGGCTTACTGGGAAAGATTCAGCATGTCTGACCTGGCAGCTGGCTCCATCGCATCTGCCCTCACTTCCCTTCTTCCCGGCATTCTGTTCTGTCTACTCCACCCAACTATGTTCTGACCTATCAGGCCAAACAGTTTCTTTATTAATTAACCAATGAAAGCAACAGATAGACAGATGACCTTCCCACATCAAGTTATCCTCCTGGATATTAGAAAAAGACAAGATTGCCAGGCAAAAATTGGAAACTTGGGAGTGGGTGTGGTGTGGGGGTAAGGGGAGTTGGGGAGAAAAAAAGTGAGAAGGGGGGATGGGGAGAGCTTAGGTAAATGGGACTGTTGGGATGGAGGAAGGGTAGATATGGGAGCAGGGAAGTATATATCTTCATTAAGGGAGCCATTTTAGGGTTGGCAAGAGACTTGACTCTAGAGGTGTTCCCAGGTGTCCATGGAGATGTCCCCAGCTAGATCCTTGGGCAGCTGAGGAGAGGGACCCTGAACTGGCCCTATCATATAGCCAAACTGATGAATCTCTTGCATATCACCATAGAACTTTCATCTAGCAATGGATGAAGCTAGAGACAGAGACCCACATTGGAGCACTTTACTGAGCCTCCAAGGTATAAATGAGGAACAGAAGGAGGGAGGACAGGAGCAAGGACATCAGGACCACGAGGGGTGCACCCACCCCCTGAGACAGTGGGGCTGATCGAATAGGATCTCACCAAAGCAAGCTGGACTGGGACTGATGGAGCATGTGATCAAACCGAACTCTCTGAATGTGTTGGACAAGGAGGGCTGACTGAGAAACCAAGGACAATGACACTGGGTTTTGATCTTACTGTATGTACTGGCTTTGTGGGAGCCTAGTCTGTTTGGATGCTCACCTTCCTAGACCTGGATGGAGGGGGGAGGACCTTGGACTTTCCACAGGGCAGGGAACCCTGACTGCTCTTTGGACTGTTAAATGAGTGGGAGGGGGAGGGTTGAGGGAGGGGGAGGGAAATGGGAGGAGGGGAGGAGGTGGAAATTTTTATATGAAAATAAATAAATAAATAAATAAACTCAAGCATACCTCTAGGAATCCAGTTAAATTGAGGAAGGAAGGAATATATGAGCAAAGGACATCATGATCATGATAGGGAAATCTACAAAGACAGCTGAACCAAGCTCGTAGAAAATCATGAATTCTAGAATGACACCTGTGGAGCCTCAAAGGGCCTTGAACTAGACCCTTTACATATGGGAGATAGTTGTGTAGATTTGTCCATCTACTATTGTTTATTAGCATTAACAATAACAGAACTTTAAAAGGAAAGTATTTATAGTCCTGAAGAGATGGCTTAGTGATTAAAAGTGATTTTCCAGAGGATCAAGTTAGAGTTCACAGAATCAGCATCAGATAGACTCATAGACTCACAAATGACTATGCATCCTGGAGATCTTCCTTCTTCTGACCTCGGCAACCACGTGCGCGCGCACGCGCACACACACACAAACACACACACACACACACACTCACACACACTCACACACACACACACATCTTTTCAAAATTAAATTGCTATGCCTGGAAAGATAGCCCATTAGTTAAGAGCATGTGTACACGTCCAGAGAACCCAGGTTCAATTTCTAGCATCTTCATGGTAACTCATACCTGTAGTAACTCAGTTCTAGGGAATCTGATACCCTTACACCAAGGTATATAAAATAAAATTAAATAAATTAAGAGCAAAAATTAAATTGTTAAAAATTGCCTTAGAAAAGTATTGTTAGCCAGGCAGTGGTTGTGTACTCCTTTAATCCCAGCACTCGGGAGGCAGAGGCAGACGGATCTCTGTCAGCTTGAGGCCAGCCTGCTCTACACGAGCTAGTTCCAAGACAGGTACCAAAAACTGCAGAGAAACCCTGTCTCAAAAAATCCAAAAAAAAAGAAAGAAAAAGTATTGTTATATTTTATTTCATTTTCACTAGAATTATAAACATCTCACTACTATTTCTTCTAGTAACTTCCTACAAGAATGAGCTTTAAAGTGGAGTCTTGATTTATCCAACTAAAGGGAACATATTTCTTACCTAGAGATTTAACAACTGAAACTTGCTTCTGTTACAAGAGGCTCTAAAAAAAGAAAGTGGTAGGATGAACAGAGATAGGAAGGGAGTGCATACAAATATGAAATACTTACATGTGCAATTGTTCCATGTGTACCTGAGAAGGAACCGTAAAGCATTCCCTAAAGATTCTCATTACCAGCTGAGAAACAAAAGGCTATGAGTACAGGTCTAAAGAAGACAGCTGCACTCTTTAAAATCTTCAGTATTCTTTGGCTGAAGTGGGAGTGTCCATAACTTCTCACAGTTATGATAGGTCATACTGTGAGATAGAACAGTAAAGGCTTTATTTTGACTGAGCTAATGAGATTCAAACATTCTGGTAGGTAAAAGAAACTTAAAAAAAAACTTTATTCAAGTATATGGGATGCCTGAAAATAGAAGTTGTCAGTAAGGCATAATAGGAGGCACAAGAATAAGCATTCCCTATTGTATTTGTACTTACACTGGATATTTTCCCAAGACTAGTCATTATTGTCTACTTATATACTCTTAAAGAATAATCATCTGAGCTGAGTTTTTATGGATCAGCCTAGTTATTATTTAGACTTCTCCAAAAAAAAATGGTTTCATACTCAAAGTTTTACTAGAATGGGAGAAGTTGTAACTTAATCTAAACTATTGTATTACATTTCCATACCAGTTAGTTAACAACTTAAGCCTTGCTAGACCAGTAAAATAAAGCAATCTTTCATGACCTTTTCAGTTCGGGCTTTGTCCAGGAAGTAGTTAAAAACACCTGATGGTAAAGAAACAGGAAACTGTTTCATGTCCTACTTGAGTTCAAAGACACTGATACACTGGACTGTGGTAAGACAAAATATTTTTGACACACCCAGATTTTAAGTGTTGAAACACATTGAAAAACTTTTATATCTAACAGCTTGCTTTCAAACATATTCTGACAGGCTCTGCCTGTTAATGTGTGTCATAATACACAATGCCAACATTGATGTTTAAATTTGAGATATATTTTAATCAGCTTTTAAATCTCTTTTGCTATTATTTTTTCTGTTTGTTTTCTCCTTTGTCCTTGTATACTTTCTTTCTAATCATATCTCTATTACTTAGAACTTCATTCTAATTTATCAGGTGTCTTTTAGATCACATGACACTCTAGTGTTTATTTCTAGATTGCAATGCCTTGGGGATTTCTCTCCATACAATGTTGTGTCCGTTGCAAACTTAAGGGCCTGTTTTACACAAAGTCGTTCTTATTATGTGAGAATTGTGATAAGTACTATGTTAAATATGTTAGGAAGGCAAAATGAAAATGTTATGAGATAACATAATCTATTTTATAACTTGAATTTCATAAATAACAGATAAGAGTAGTTTAATTTACTATCCATTGTTAAAAAAATTTCCAATTCTTTTCCTTATTTCTAAATGCACATATGACTGTATGAAGACATATCTTCTGTGTTTCATGGGCTATGTATCTGTCGTCATTGGATATGGAATTCCAATGAATTCTCTAAGAGTGTTTTCTAAATCTAAAAATGGACTTAGTTCACATTCGTTTGGCAGTATCTTCCTAAAGAGCACTCTTCTGTTGTAGCGTTTTTCCCTTAGCATTTTAAAGCTGTTGCTTCATCTCTGGTGTCCATGTTTTATTAAGGTTTGTGAACTCTTCTTGTAATGCTCTGTGTAGTGTGTAATTTAATGTGCTTTGAAAGTATTTGTTCTAAAAGCATTCTCTTTTTGTCCCAATCTTTTTTGTAAAAGCATTCTCTTTGCAGCTCATCTTTAGCACTGATTTTTATGGACTTGGGTTTAAAAGTGATGAACTCCTTCCACTTTCACAGAATGCATAAGATTTATTAACATGTGCAGCCATGATTTCTCTAAAATTCTAATTCTATTTCCTGTTTTTTTAATTTTTATTTTTTTCATTTTTATTGTTTATATTGAGCTATATATTTTTCTCTACTCCCCTCTCTGCCTCTCCCCTCCCATTCAACCCTCCCTCAGGGTCCCCATTCTCCCAATATACTCAGATCTTGTCGTTTACTGCTTCCAATGTAGATTAGATCCATGTATATCTCTCTTAGTGTCCTCATTGTTGTCTAGGTTCTCTGGGATTGTGATTTGTAGGCTGCTTTTCTTTGCTTTATGTTTAAAAACTACTTATGAGTGAGTACATATGATAATTATCTTTCTGGGTCTGGGTTACCTCACTCAATATGAAGTTTTTTATCTCCATCCATTTTCCTGCAAATTTCAAAATGTTATTATTTTTCTCTGATGTGTAGTACTCCATTGTGTAAATGTACCACATTTTCTTTATTCATTCTTTGATCGAGGGACATTTAGGTTGTTTCCAGGTTCTGGCTATGACAAACAATGCTGCTATGAACATAGTTGAGCACATGTCCTTGTGGCACGGTTGAGCATCCTTTGGATATACACCTGATGTGGGAGTGTCATATATCAATCTGTTGATTTCATTGGTTAAGTAATAAAGAAACTGCTTGGCTGGCCCTCATAGGTTAAAACATAGGTGAGAGGAGTAAACAGAACAGAATGCTGGGAGGAAGAGGAAGTGAGCTCAGAATCGACAGCTCTCCTCTCTGGAGCAGACGCCTCAGAAGAGATGCCATGCTCCCTGCGCCTGGGCAGACACACGCAATGAAGCTCCGACCCAGGATGGACATAGGCTAGAATCTTCCAGGTAAGACCGGTGCTCACTAAGACCAGTGCTCACAGATTATTAGAGATGGGTTGATCGGGATATCAGAATTAGCCAGTAAGGGCTAGAGCTAAAGGGCCAAGCAGTGTTTAAAAGAATACCATTTCCATGTAATTATTTTGGAGCATAAGCTAGCCATGTGGGCAGCCGGGGTGCTGGGGATGCAGCCCCACCACTTATATTACTACATATACCCAAAAGTGGTATTGCTGGGTCTTGAAGAAGGTAGTTTCCTAATTTTCTAAGAAACCCCCATACTGATATCCAAAGTGGTTGTACCATTTTGCAATCCTAACAGCAATGCAGGAGCACTTTGTTTACCCCACAACCTCTCTAGCATAAGTTGTCATCAGTATTTTTGATCTTGGTTATTCTTACAGGTGTAAGATGGAATCTTACAGTTGTCTTGATTTGCAATTCTCTCATGGCTAAGGATGTTCAGCATTTCCTTAAGTGTATTTCAGCCATTTTAGATTCCTCTGTTGAGGGTTCATCAAAAAGTAGAAGAATGAAAATATATCCATAACTATCACCATGCACAAAACTCAAGTACAAATATATCAAAGACTTCAACATAATGTCAGCCACACTGAACCTCATAGAAGAGAAAGCAGAAAGTACACTTAAATGAATTGGCACAGAAGACCACGGCCTAAATCTAACTCCAGTAGCACAGATACTGAGAAAAAAAAAATTATAAATGGGACCTCCTGAAATGGAAAAGTTTCTGTAAAGCAAAGGACACAGTCAAAAAGACATAACAGCAGCCTACTTCCTGTTCTTATAGGGTGAGACTTGCCGATGCCATCTGACAGCTCTTGGTGTATTTCAATTAGTTAAAGTTTGCTCTGTCATGGCCTTCCATTTTCTTTTTCTTTTTCTTTTTTTCCTGTTTTTTCGAGGCAGGGTTTCTCTGAGTTGCTTTGGAGCCACTCCTGGAACTATCTCTTATAAACCAGGCTAGCCACAAACTCACAGAGATCCACCTTTCTCTGCCTCCCAAGTGCTGGGATTAAAGGTGTGCACTACCACTGCCTGGCTGGCCTTCCATTTTCAAGGCTGAGTAAATTCATTGTCATCTGTTAAGTTTCCTAAGTTCATCCACTGTGATTCCTTTTCTTTTTTCTTGGTCACTTTTTTTTTTATTTTAAAAACAATCTTTTTTTTTTTAATTTTATGTACCAATCCCAATCCCCCTAACCTCCCTTCCTCCAGCTCTCCCCACCTTCTGCCACCCCCACTCTCATGAATTCCTTAAAGAGGGTGAGGCCTCCCAAGGGGAGTCAACAAAGTTTGTCACAGCACTTTGTGGCAGGACCAAGACCCTCTCCCCCGTATCTACACTTAACAAGGGGTCCCTCCACAGGAAATGGGTTCCAAAAAGCTAGTTCTTGCACTAGGAATAAATTGTGGCCCTACTGGCAGTGGCCCTACAAAAGCAATTCCTTTTCTTGAGAGAATTATTTTTCACATAATATATTTTTATTCTAGATCAAACTTTATTTCTTTCTTAACATTTTCATTTCTTTACTGAGAAGTACCACTTTATTGCATTTATGTTTTTATATCTTTCATTGCCCATTTTCATATTTGACTCATGTCCCAAATAGGTTTATCTTATAATAGAGGTTATTTTAGTTTATTTTTATTTAAGTTTTTATCTTTTAAAAACGCTTGTTAAATTTTAATTTTGTGTATGTGGTTGTATACAGTAATGTGCAGGTACCTGAAGAGGCCAGATGTATCTGATGCCCTGGACCTAAGATTACCACCATTTGTTCTCAACTCAACCTAGTTGTTGGGGAACACAGTCCGGTCTTCTGCAAGAGCAGTCTTGATTTTAACTTCTGAGTCACCTTTCCATCTCCTATTATCTTTTCTTATGATAATAGATTGTGTTTTCTTGTTTCTTCATACTTCAAACAACTTGTTTCATAGACATTCTTATACATTCTGTCACACAATCCCAAAGTGGATTATTTGTTTCCTACCACATTTAATGCAATTAATTTCAAACTGTAATTCTATTTCTGGGACATACATTCCATTCTATGTTTACATATTTTAGGTTTTCCTGAGACTTTTTGAGTCTGTTCTATGAATGTGTAACTTGGAAGGCAGTACAGAAATGAAAAGTTTATGTATAAAATTGAGACGCTCTTGGTTCTTTTATTTCTGAAGTGTCTCTATTGTTTCCTAATGGTTGTGATGATCTTAAAGCATTTAAAATTTCAAATTAGAAAGTCTCAGGGTTTTTTCTCGAGTTTATAGAGCCTAGAATAGCACAAGATATCTCTGTTTAGAAAGAATTTATAAAATAAAAGCACACACACAAATATACATACATAAAAGATGGAGTCATAGCTGAAGAGTGAGTCAGAGGGTAAAGTGTTTGTTGTACAAGCATGAGGACCTGAATTCAATCACCAACACCGACATAAAAAAACCAAGGCTGCAGAAGGTGCCTATAATTAGGGTAGAGATAAAAAGATGAACTGGGGCATTCTGTCTAGCCAGTTTAGCTAAATCAGTAAATTCTGAGTATTGTGAGAGACTTAGAATAAGCAGTAGAGAAAGTCTGAGGACGACACCTGACATTGACCTTTGACCTCCACGTGTGCATGCATATCTGCAAAAGATAACAGAATCTCCAGGTGCAAGTGCAGGTTTTACTCCATTTATTTCAGAGAGGGCATCTACTGTGCATCAGCTTTTAGTTGTTCTCCATTGTTAAAGATAAATCATTTTTTGAATCTAGCCACTCAATTGTAACCACAGCATGTTAAAAACTAAAGGAGGAGAGCTACCATGATTTTGAAAAAAAGGTTAGGCAGTAAAGAATTGTCCACCTAACCAAAGAGACCAAGCTCTTGCTAAATTATTTTAATATTAAAATTCTTAAAAATTGTTTTAACAATTTAATAAAAAGATTAATCAACTTTTACATAAGTTAGATTGTTGTTGATTCTCTACTGAATGGGGCATTTGAAAAAAGCCTCAGCCAGACCAACTCCATCTTGACCACCAGCATTGTAAACTTACTTTTCTTTCTGCAAATTACAACACTGTACAGAAACATTTTTTATCTTGTTTTAAATTTGATCATAACTGTTCTGAAGAAAAGCACCTAAGCTCATTAGAAATCAACATATTTATTTTTAAACACATAAAGACAGAAAATAAAAGAGAATTTTCCATCCCATTCTTAGTACCTCTTCTGGTTTCTCTTCATTCTGTAGTATAATGTAAATTGATTATAGGCAGATTGGGTTTTCATGCATAGAGGATCTCTTTAAAAAAATACTGTGTCCATAACATTTGAAATAATGATGATACCATTTATATTTTTAAATAATTGCCAATATAAGCTGTCTATGGTTATACAAGACTGTAAGCCCAGCACTTACGAGGCTGAGGCAGGAAGTGCTGAGCACTTGAGGCCTTTGTTACCTGCTGGAATATAATCTTGAAACTATTTTCAAATAAAAAATAAAATTTAGACAATTTTTGCTGTGTATTGAAAATATAATATAGTATAGAATAATAGTAGAAATGGACAAGGTTACCATAGCCAGACAAATGTTTCACCAACTTACCTAGCTACTATTTCATTTTGCTTTAGTGAAAAGAGAGCTGTAGTCTCATATCTTCAAGGGAATTCTATATACTGTACAATTTTGGTACCTATAGTCTTCACATTAACACTTAGCTTAGATCTCTCTTACCTGCTCATCCTCCACATGAACTGTTCCATGTTGTCTGACCTACTTCTGAAGAGGTTTCCTCTTTTGGATTATATATTAAAACTATTAAGAAATGTATGTCTTTGAAAATTTGTCTATGACCTTAAGCCACGCTTCTGTCATCGGCCTCTGATACACTTTTCAAGGGAACCTCATTTCTACCAGGGAAGGTCTTTATAGTGAGGAGATGAAAGAGGGAGCAGATTTTTATTTGAATTGCTTACTTGGAAAACAGAAAGTGAAGACAACGTTTAACCAATTATTCAATTTTGTGTGTTCTCACTCAGAATAAGGTACAGTTTGTTTTTTTTTTTAATATATCCCTTTGAGAAGGAAGTGTTGTACACTGGACTAACAAAATCAACAAAACTATATATATCCAGTTTCTTTTAGAACCCCTGTGGAGTCTTTTTGCTTATGAAGGGATTCCGACCTGCTGTGTAAATCATTCGCCCTTTATTCCCAGGGCTCCATTGGGAGGGATGCCTTTTGTTCTTTTTTGAATTATTTTGGTGACTCCATTACTTTTGGGCCACACTGAACTCAGGTTAAATACCATGTCACAGAGGGAAATTGAAGTTAAAATCAAGACAAGATTTCTCTAATGCCATCTTTGGTGAACTCGACATGGTCTAGTCACTGTAATGTCCTTGCTACTTCATGTACTATGATCCTGTAGTGCCTGTACTCTGTGTACTATGTTACTATGCCTTTAGGGTACAGTCTGCACTACAGCATGGTTTGTGAGCTGGGCAAGAGGCGAGAGAATTAAACACACACAGAGACAGAGACATGGGTCATCCTCAAATTCCCTAAGAATGCCCCCTTTATTGTGTTCCAGGGCAGCTTATATAGTACCTTCCCTGACCAATGGCCATGCCCTAGCTCTAGGAATTCTTCAACCATAAGCTACCAGAAACCACTGCCCTGTCTTGTGCTCAGAGAAGCTGCAAACACAGGAAAACAAGTTGTTTGCTCAGAGCAGCTGCAAAACAAGTTGTTTATTCCAGCAGACAAGGGGTCACAGGCTATCCAGAGTCTGGAGGTCCATAATCCCCAATAAGTCACTATGATTTTGCTTTGTTTACAGTGAAGGCTGAGAAGGTTCCTTTTAACTAATTTCTGTAACTTTCATGGGCATGTATATTTTAATTTTCTTTTCTATTAATTTTTCAATTTTAACTCAGTCTCACATATTAATTTAGTGTAGTTACTTATATATTTTTCTTCAGTACTGGTAAAGTATTTTTTGGAAATATAGCTGAATATTTAAATTATAAATATAACATCATTAAGCATTTTGATTATAATGGTCATAAGAAAAATTTGAGTCAAAAATATGACTTTCTTAAGTTTAACACCTTATGATGTGCAAAAATAAAAAATAAAATTTATTTTATGGTGTGGGAGAATTATCGGCATTCTGTCAATCATGTTTTAAATAAACACTGATTGGCCAGGCAGGAAGTATAGGTGGGTCAACCAGACAGGAAGTAGAGGCGGGGTGATGAAAACAGGAATATTCTGGGAAGAAGGAAGCTATTCCCCCATTCCAGCACAGACCACTGAGAAGCAAGATATAACCTGCCCGGCTGACAGGTACCGAGCCCTGTGGCTAACATAGATAAGAATAATAGTTTATTATATGCTACAAGAGCTAATAAGAAGACTGAGCTAATAGGCCAATCAGTTATAACCTAATGTAGACTCTCTGTGTGATTTTCTTTGGAGCTTGACGTCTCTGGGAACAGGGCAGGATGTAAACCCCAACAAGCATGCCTTTCATGTTACAAAATTGTGCTCACATGGATAACTGCATCCACAGAAAGCCTGGGAAAGCTTGGAAAAGAATAGAGTAAAGCATGTTTTCTAGGTAGCACAAATTTCTTGGGTCTGCTCTGCTTACTAGAAGCAAGCAAGTGTTCTCATCTAAAAGAGGCTTTCTGACTCAGCTTTAGCTGCAAAACCTTGTAGCTCTTTTAAAAGGTCCTGCCAAGAAACACTTAAATAGTGTTAATAAAAAGCTGACGGCATGCTTTTTGGTTTTCAGCAATAGCAGGAATAAAGCTGTGCCATTTTAAAATGCCAGCTTTCTGGGCTGTCCTGCCAGGGCAAACTCTGACTCTTTTAGGCAGGCGGTCTAACTACAGAGCATTTGAATGTGGTTTGTGAGCGGAATGCTGCAGCTTGCTGGCTGGCAAGGACCTTGAAATGCCATAGAATTGTGGCAATAAAAATGGCTACAGCCGGTACCTCCACCACGAGGCTGGAAAGCTAAGAAATGGAAGATCCATTTTATATGTTATCGTTGCCTTAATATCATTTCTGTGCAGCTTAGTACAACGACAGATAAAATATATTTGAAAGGTAAAGTAGAGCCTTTGTTAAGTTTGTGTAAGTGTGAAGTATGTTAGAGCAGTTTCTCATTTATTTGTCATCTTGCTAGTAATGAGTTTCTCTCACATCTTGATGCTATATCATCATTTTTATCATTTTATGTTAGCATTTATATCATTAATTATATATTTAGTCAATATATAATAAAGTGATCTGTTTGTTACTATTATTTATAATTATTTATTAGCCTTTGGAAATATATTACTATTAATTTAGTATCACAAATATAATAATAGCTGCTAAATTTTTATATTTTAAAAATAGCTGATTTGGAGAACTTTTAATTTTTTATTGGTTTTATTAAGCTATACATCATTCTCCACTTTCCTCACTTCCTCCCATCACTCCTTCTACCCTCTCCTGTGACCCCCATGCTACCAATTTGCTCAAAAGATCTTGTGTTTTACTCCTTCCTACGTAGGTCCATTTATGTCTTTTTAGGGTCCTCTTCATTCTCTAGGTTCTCTAGGTTTGTGTAGTGTAGACTAGTTTTTCTTTGCTTCATGTCTAGAAGCAACTTATGAGTGATTACATATTATATTTGTCTTTCTGGGTCTGGATTACCTTAGACAATATGGTCTTTTCTAGATCCATCCATTTGCCTACAACTTTCAAGATGTCATTATTTTTTCTGCTGTGTAGTACTCCTTTGTGTAAATGCACCACATTTTCTCTATCCATTCTTTGGCTGAGGAACATCCAGGTTGTTTCTAGATTCAGGTGATTATGAATAATACTGCTATGAACATAGGTGAGCACATGGCCTTATGGTATAATTGAGCATGCTTTGAGTGTTTCCTCAAAAGTGGTATTGCTTAGACTTGAGGTAGATTGACTCCTAATTTTCTGAGAGATCACCATAGTAATTTCCAAAGTGGCTGTACAAGTTTTCACTTCCACCAGTGAAGGCGTAAGTCATAAACAATGCCACACCAGTTTGGAATTATGATTAATAGGGTGGTATTTATTTAAAGGGGAAAAAACTTACAGATCACTGTCAGCCCTCTGTGCAACCAGGAAGGGAGTCTAGTCGCTGGCAGAGCAGGAAGTGAAGAGAGAGAGGAGAGGGAAGTGACCGCTTTTTTAAAGGGAGAGAGACCACGCCCCAATGGGCTGGTATCTCAGCGGCAATAGGCTGGAGGAGTGGGAGGACCTCCCATAACACCTCCCGCTTTTGTTTAAATAAGAGAGTTCTAAACCTACTATGAAATTATATACAATAAGTACAAATATCCTATTCTCACTAGCTTAGGTCTTGTATAATAAATAACTTGGCCAAGTCATGAGAGAAAGTAACTACATTTATATAGTCTTCAACCCCATTGAAAATCTGAGAAGGGAAATAATGTTACCTGGGTAATTAGGAAGTTCAGTAAAACAACTTCCAAAACATGCAACAAATCACAGAGACAACTAGCTACCTAGGCAATCACCCAAAGTCACCTTAGCAGCATTGAAGCAACCAACTTTGGCTAAGGCCTAACATAACTGACATACCATTTTCAAAGGCAAGCAAGTTTTCAAAACTATCTTACCCTGTCTTGGCAGGATATGACAGCCCTGTTTTATCCATTGATGCACGCTCTGTATCTTTGTCAGTGGTTGAGGTATGGGCATTTCTTTGCCCCAAGGCCAGCTCTGCCAAAAAGAAAGGCTCCAGGTGGAGTATCTTTGGTGCTCAACATTCTCTCAGGAATAGAGTGGTGTTGCCAGGAGCAATCACTACCACAAAACTCTGAGTTAGATTAAAGGCCATTTTCTACAGCTCTTTGAAGAAGTTGAAGATTTTCTATCTATACAGAGTATAATCTCTATATATCTAAAGAACCTGATTAGTCTAATTATAAATGACAATCTTAGATGACTATTAGTCTATATAATTCTCAATATCTATCTAACTTAAAGACTAAGACAATAAATGACTGTGAAACAAATGAGGACAATGGCCTCCAAATATAAACAATGTACAAATATACATTGCAGTAGGTAAATATATATCAATACACAAACAATATATAAATATCTTAATCAGAGGTAGAAATGTACACTGCAATATGGTAAATATATACAATATATATATCAATACAATATATGTCAATACATAAAAATGTTTTAAACAGAGGTAGAAACATGCATGCATACAATAGTCAATATAATTTAACCTTGTATCAATATACAAGAATCTATACCAATATATTTGTCTAAAAACAGTAACTTACAATTACAAATCTATTATCCCATCATCCCTCTTTTTTTTTTCTTTTTCAAAATGATCCCTGAGCTTATAAAATTCCTCCCCAACACTCAATCATATACTAATTATAATCAACTCCTAAATGATGTCCCTAAACCCAAGGGCAAATTTTACTGGGAGAGGGGACGTCGTCCTCTAGAATTACTTCCAGCTGTCATGGGGGCGAAGTTCTTTCTGGGGGATCCTGTGAAAGTAAAATGATGGTTAAATTTCAAGATCAATGTCTTTTAAAATTGCAAATAGTCTCTGAGTATTTTGTGCAGGTCTGGCCAAAATGATGTATAAGATGTGCACCATTTCAGCTAACCAAGTTGGAACTGACTTGTGCATCTGGTACCCAAAGCAGGTCTTGTAGTAGCGCTATCAGTATCATGACGTCATATCAACCAGGTGGAGTTGTTGTTATGGGGCCCCATCTTCTTCCTGGAAACTTCAAATGTCACTTCAGGAAAAACTCATTGTTCATTATGAAAAACTTAAACATTAATCATATATATATATATGTATATATATATAGACATATATATATATATGTATATTCAATGAAAGACATGATAGATATATTCAATGAAAAGTATGATAGATATGAAGAAAAGCAAAGATGTTTTCTAAACTCATATTTCTTTCTGTCCCACATCATGGACTTGATATGAGACAGAAACTCCAAAAACTCTGGGTTTTTCTCTTACTAACAGGCTTGGAATTGGAGAGGGACTGAGCCAGAGTCCAACTTCAAAACCAGCTTTATAAATTTAGAAATATGGTTTAATTTTACTTACACAACCCATTCAGTTTTCTTGATATTTCCTATTGGGCAGGTATTTTTCCATCTGTCAGTATACAAACATCCAGGGCCCCTTGAATTTCTCAAAGATGAGTGTTTTCCTGTGGAGATAAGAACAGAACCCTGCCCCCATTCTATATGTTTTTCTTACCACCTGTATGAATATCATCATTGTGGATGAGTTGTCATTTCTCCTTTCCAAGAGGTTTCTCCTCTTCAAATCGAAACTTTATTAATTTTGATGGTATCCACAATTTTTCTTCTCCTGTGGAAACAAGAGCAAAACCCCTTCCCCAATGTAGCACATCTCCTGGCTTCCACTGAGAGGTCAGCACATCTTTGAAATAAATCTGTTGATTTAATTCAGCAGACTTTTCCATTATCCAATGTCTTTCTGCTGCTGTCATTCCTTTCTCATTAGTGTTAAGAAAATTCAAGGTTAATAAAGCATTATGTAATCTATTTCTGGGGGTATTTTCGGTCCCTTTCTGTTTGTTCAGCATATCCTTTATAGTATGATTTGATCTTTCTATAACTGCCTGACCTGTAGGATTATTTGGTGTACCTGTAATGTGTTTTATATTATAATAATCAAAAAAGTGTTTCATTTTCTTAGATACATATGCTGGACCATTATCTGTCTTTATTTGCACAGGTATACCCATGATGGCCTTAACTTCCAATAAATGTGTGATTACTGAATCAGCCTTTTCTGAGCTCAGGGCAGTAGCCCATTGAAAACCTGAATATGTGTCTATGGTGTGGTGTACATATTTGAATTTACCAAATTCCATAAAGTGGAACACATCCATCTGCCAGATTTCATTTCTCTTAGTACCCTTTGGATTACTCCCTGCAGGCAACAGCATTTGATTATAGAAAGAACAAGTAGGACATCTCTTTATAATGTCCTTAGCTTGTTGCCAAGTAATGGAAAATTCTTTCTTTAGCCCTTTACTATTGACATGATGCTTTTTATGAAATTCTGAGGCCTGCAACACACTTCCAATCAATAACTGATCAATCTCAGCATTATTTTGGGCTAGAGGACCAGGCAGACCTGTATGGGACCGGATGTGTGTTATGTACATCGGACAAACCCTGTTCCTGATTTTGTCTTGTACCTGGATAAACAATGAAGTCAACTCTGTGTCATCTGGTATAAATTCAGTGGTTTCAATATGCAAGATAACTCTTTCTGCATATTGTGAATCTGTAACTATATTAAGAGGTTCTTTAAAATCCCTTAGCACCATAAGAATGGCATATAATTCTGCCTTCTGGACAGAATTATAAGGGCTTTGTTCCACCTTACTCAATTCATCTGACTTGTAACCTGCTTTCCCTGATTTATTTGCATCAGTATAGAACGTACGGCCTCCAGTTATTGGATCATCACGTACAATTCTAGGAAGAATCCAAGAAGTTCTTTTTATGAGGTTAAGTCTACCACTTTTGGGATAGTTGCTATTAATTTCTCCCCCCAAAAAATAGCCCAAGCTCTTTGCCACGGTTCACTGTCTTTCCATAACTTTTTTATTTCTTCAGTAGTAAAAGGCACTATAATTTCTGCTGGGTCTATACCTGCTAGTTGACGAAGTCTCAGCTTACCTTTTATAATTAATTCAGAGACTTTTTCCACATAAGTTTTTAAATTTTTACTTGGTTTATTAGGTATAAATATCCACTCTAAAATAATATCTTCCCTCTGCATTAGAATCCCTGTAGGAGAAATTCCAGAAGGCAATATGACTAGGATGCAGCTAAGATTTGGGTTCACCCTATCCACATGTGCCTCCTGTAATTTTTCCTCAATCATTGTCAGTTCCTTTTCTGCTTCAGCTGTCAGTTTTCTTGGACTATTCAAATCTTTATCACCATCTAAGGTTTTGTTTAAATGAACTATTAGAACAGGTGTTATCCCAACAGCTGGTCGTAGACTGGAAATGTCTCCTAACAATCTTTGGAAGTCATTAAGAGTCTTTAACTGGTCTCTCCTAATTTGTACCTTTTGCGTTTTAATTTTCTCTAACCCTATTCTGTAACCTAGGTAATTAATAGAATTTCCTCTTTGAATCTTTTCAGAGGCAATTTGTAATCCCCACCTAGGCAAGACTTTCTTTACTTCTTCAAACATCCTTTCTAAAGTATCTTTATTTGAATCAGATAACAAGATGTCATCCATCTAATGATAAATTATGGACTTGGGGAATTGTTTACGAATTATTTCCAATGGCTTACTTACAAAATATTGGTACAATGTAGGACTATTGAGCATACCCTGTGGGAGAACAGTCCATTGATATCTTCTATTAGGCTGAGAATTATTATAAGTAGGCACTATGAAGGCAAATTTTTCTCTATCCTTTTCTTGTAATGGTATAGTGAAAAAACAATCTTTCAAATCAATAACTATAAGAGGCCATCCTTTTGGTAACAGAGAAGGCAAAGGAATTCCAGATTGTAGTGGGCCCATAGGTTGAATTATTTTGTTGACAGCTCTTAGATCTGTCACCATTCTCCATTTACCAGATTTCTTTTTTACAACAAACACAGGGCTGGTTGATTCTTCAATGTGGTGAGCATCTAGTTGCTCCTGCACCAGCTGTTCCAATGCCTGTAGTTTATCTTCAGCTAGAGGCCACTGTTTGATCCATATAGGCTTCTCAGTTAGTCATTTTAAAGGTAGGGCTGTTGGTACCTCTAATGTTTGGTATTTGCTGTATGTTCTTGTACAGCCTGAATGGCTGGTGACCTTTTTCCATAATACCTCATCATATCCTTCCCAGAATTATGAGTTCCTGGAACTACAGGAATGTTAATCTGGGTATTCCATTGCTGTAGCAGGTCACGGCCCCATAAATTTATGGCAATATTGGCTATATATGGCCTTCATCTTCCTATTTGCCCTTCGGGCCCTAAGCATTCAACCCATCTTGTGCTTTGTTTTACACGAGATAGGGTTCCAATTCCCAGGAACTGAACATCTACCTCTTGAAGAGGCCAATTCGGATGCCAAGATTCTGGGGTAATGATACTTACATCCGCACCTATGTCTAATAAGCCTTCAATAAAAGTGCCATTTATATAGAATCTTAGCTTTGGTCTTTGATCTTTAATAGAAGTCTGCCAAAATATACGTTTACTCTATCCTACTGGGTTTTTTGACTCATCCTCCACACGTATTTCATCATTTAGACCAGTATTACTTTTTACAGCAGAAATTGGAGCTTTTAATTTTCTTGGTGAGACACGTTCTCCACTGTGACTGGGAATGACTGGGCCACTGTTGGCTTGGGGGCCTTCGAGAGGCCCCTCAAGGAGTTTCCCAATGGTATCAGGTTGCCTTGTTTGTCTGTTGTTGACCTGCATTCGTTGGACCAATGTCGGCCTTTACCGCATCTCCTACATATATCTGAAGGCCTAGGTCTCCTATTTTTGTCATTCCCAGAGGAGATAATATTCCTAGAAATTCTGTGCCTGCAATCCCTTTTCAGATGTCCTAATTTACTACAATTAAAACACCTGGCAGTTTGATGTCTCCTCATTGCTTTGGAAATCACTTCTCCTACCCAAGATTCATCGTTATAGCTAAATGTCTCAACATTCATCGTATGCTGAATCCATTCATCCATTGGTGCTGATCTAGACTTTAAAGGCCCAATTATCTTTTTGCATTCTATGTTTGCATTATCATAAGCTAGAGATTCAAGAAGTATTCGTCTAGCTTCTGGGTCTGTTACCCCTATGTACAGAGCCTTAATTAATCTTTGCAAAAAGTCAATAAAGGGTTCTCTCTGTCCCTGCCTAATTCTGGTATATGATTCAACCCTTTTTGCTGGATCTTGTATCCTATTCCAATCATTTAAAGCTGCTTGGTGACATAGACACAGTACTCCATTGTCATAAAGAGCTTGGACCTGTGGATCAGCATATTCTCCTGCACCAAGAATTTGATCTTGGGAAACCTCGACACCTTTTGCTCTTCCTTGCTGTTCCATATGTTTGGATTCTTCTCTGAAAAAAATTCCAAACATCAAGGAAGGTCCATTATCTAAAACTGCAGACACTAACTGATGGAAATCATGGGGGGGTAGCTCTAGCATTAGAAGCCCAAGTCCTTATCATTTCCTTTACATATGCAGAGTGCAAGCCAAAATTAACAATAGCTTGCTTAATTTCTTTTAGATCATTCATTGCTATTGGCATCCATCTAGCTTCTCTGACTCCCTTTGAGCCTTTAGAAGTTGACGCTTTGTCAGAATTAAGTATAGGGTATGCCGCTAAAACCTTGGGTAAGCCAGTTCTAATAGCTGGTGTTGGCATTGTATCCTGTCCTTGTGCCTTATTACTCTGTTCACCAGCTCCAATCATTTCTTCAATCATTTCAAGTCTTTTTATTATTGTCTTTATTATTTTCTCTTTTGAATCCTGAATCTCCTGGCCTGCATGAGTTTCTAGTAAAGATTGTATGGTTCTTAGGAGTGCCATGATCTTCCTAAATGATAGAATATTCAAAAGAATACTGAAACCTAGTAACCAGTAAATTAAGTTATCCCCATAGTCATATAAACCTTGCATGACATAACCCATTGTATTGGTAACCAGAACAGTAAAATTCGCGTTGGAAACGAAAACTGCCATATTACCTATTATCCAGCAGGTGGTGCTGTTGCCAAGTCACGACGAAAACAGAGTCCTGTTTCAGAGTCCACCTAGTATTTGTTAAAAACTGGAAAATGTAAGTTGCTCAACAAAGTAAATGTAAATAAATCAATTCCAGAGACGGAACCAGAAACCCAGAATCCAGGAGTAGAGAAGAGCAACTTGGAAGCTGCTTATGCCTCCATGTGACAGAGTCACCCTGAGGGGTTGCAGCTTTCAGCAACCACGTGCTCTGGTTCGCGCCACTTAAGAGCTGTGCTTGCAATGGAGATTTCAAAACGACTTAGAAAAGAGCAAACCACGCGGCAGAGACTACACGGGCCTATGGAGTTTAAATCCACGTGGGGAGGCCAAGGCCACCGCGCAGCGGCGGCTGAGGAAGGAAGGGCTCCCACCAAGCTGAACTCGCGGCCGGCAGCTGAGCAGGGAAAGGAGAGGTTCTAAAACCAAACGTTGGGTGCCAACTGAAGGCGTAAGACATAAACAATGCCACACCAGTTTGGAATTATGATTAATAGGGTGGTATTTATTTAAAGGGGAAAAAACTTACAGATCACTGTCAGCCCTCTGTGCAACCAGGAAGGGAGTCTAGTCGCCGGCGGAGCAGGAAGTGAAGAGAGAGAGGAGAGGGAAGTGGCCGCTTTTTTAAAGGGAGAGAGACCACGCCCCAATGGGCTGGTATCTCAGCGGCGATAGGCTGGAGGAGTGGGAGGACCTCCCGTAACACACCAGCAATGAAAGAATGTTTCCTTAACCCCACAACCTCTCCAGCATAAGCTGTCATCAGTGTTTTTGAACTTTGCCATCTGACAGGTGCAAGATGGAATTTTAGGGTTCTTTAGACTGATGTCTGTACCTCATTTTTTAATTGGATTATTTGATTTTTAATGTCAAGTTTCTTGAGTTCTTTGTGTACGTTTGAGATCAGTTCTCTGTTCTGTGTGTGATTAGTGAAGTTTTTTTCTATTATATAGGCTACTGTTTTGCCTTGTTGACTGTTTCCGTTGCTTTATAGAAGCTTCTTAGTTTCAGGAAGTCCCATTCATCATTTTTCTCAGTGTCTGTGCTACTGGGGTTATATTTAGGAAGTGATCTCCTGCGCCAATGATTTCAAGTGTAATTCCCACATTCTTTTTTATGAGGTTCATTGTGGTTGGTTTATGTTACAGTCTTTGATCCAATTGGATTTGAGTTTTGTGCATGGTGATAAATATGAATCTATTTGCATTCTTCTACATGTTTGTTATCCCGTTATGCCAGCACCATTTGTTGAACATGCTTTCTTTATACTATTTTATAGTTTTAGCTTATTTGTCAAAAATCAGTTATCCATAGGTGGCTGAATTGATATTCATGTCTTTGATTCTTCATGTCATTGGTCTTCCTGTCTCTTTTTGTGTATCTCTATAGTAGAGTTTGAAGTCCTGGGCTGTGATGCCTCCAGAAGTTCCTGTGTTGTACAGAATTGTTTTAGTTATCCTGAATTGTTTTTTTCCCTATATGAATTTGATTATTGTTCTTTTGATGTAAATGAAGAATTTTCCTGAGATTTTGCTGGGCATAGCATTAAATCTGTAGAGTGCTT